>NW_009228827.1:127987-190413 GCF_000690835.1 Fulmarus glacialis | reverse complement strand
TTTAAATAGCTCCACAATGAGAACCCCCTCAAAAAAGCTTCTTCCTATGGAAATGTGTGAAAAGTTTTCTGTATCGCCCTTTATCAGGAAAATGTTGGAATGCCTAAACTTTTCTTTCTTGTGGATTTCTTGGTGAAACAAGCTCACACCTTTCTGATTTCAGTTGTCTGTGAATAAATTAGAAGCTGCTCAAATCCCTCTTCCCCCCCCCCCCCCCCCGCCCTTTGCTGCAATTTTTTTGAAGATTCAAGGCAAAATATCTTGCGAGAACCTCTGTAGGCAACCTGTGTTCCTAAAGTGTTGGGGAATTGGGGTAGCTGCAGTCTTTTACTACTAAAAACTGTTGCAACTTTATCTTTTCAAAGAAAGTCTCTTGCATGCTAAGTCAGGTTTCGCGTCTTGTACCATTTGGTCTAAAATGAGTCACTCTCAGGTCTGAGAGTCATGTTTCAATTTGGCAGCCAGGACTGCGTGCCATGCAGCCTGTTACTCTTGTGCGAGGATGGGGTATACTGTAGTACTAAAATAATATGTTCTGGCAATTTCAGCAGTGGACTGAAGCGGTACTCTGTGTGCAGAGGCGTAAGTGAAGTTCTGTCTTGCAGCTCGCTAATACTGGCTGTAGGCGTGCCGTATGTTTCTCCTTAACTGATATCTGCTCGGACTTACAAAGCAACTTGATAGGCCTGTTGTTTTTATTAAATATTAACTACACAAAATCGAACGCTGTCTTTCTCCAGAAAAGATTGACACTGTCTGATGCTATGCAGTTGTACATGAACGGTGGTTGTTCTGGCTTTTCAGCAGCAAATAGCTAAGGAAATGTTATTTAGGAATACTGGGAAACACTGTTTTATGCTCAGTATAGTGCTATCCTTATCACCCCCTGTTACAGGTTGCACTAGCTAAACCCTTGGCTGCTATAAACCTTGTTCTGAGAAGTTACCAGTAAAGGTGCTGGTTGGAGAGAGGAAAATACTGACTGGTGTCTGCTTTCTTTTCCTCCCCTCTTCAAAACAAATATTGAAGGTGGAAAAGTTAAACAGCTTCTGAGACAAAACACATGGGAAATGCAAAATTGAAGTAACACTACACTGTCTACCCAGCTTTAATATGTGAACTTAATGTGTGAGTAACAGACAATCCTACCACTATGTGCAAAGATACTTACGGTTGCGTGGTTTTCATCAGTAACTCTGGAAGATTGTAACTAAAATATAATACCTTCTCTGCTAAGAAATGGGAGAAAATAAAAATCTGTCTTTAATTTGGTCTTGTAGTAAGTGCCACATAGTGAAACCATGTGGGGAAGCCAGGAGGGGGTGTTGAAGAAAGTATTTTGCTCTGGAGCCGAAAATTAGGTAGGACTTACGTAGGGTTGCCTTTTACATTGCTGTGACGAGCCATTAATAACACCTTAATGAATAGTTAATTGTTTCTCGGTAGCTTCTCCATATTGAGCTTGCTTTGTCCAATACTCAGAGGTTTAAACCGAAAGGCAGGTATTTCTTCTGAGTAGCTTTTGTCTTTGGGAGACCACTACCATCTCACCTTTGAGTACCCAGCAGTTTTGTGCCTTAGCTCTCAGAGGTAAGCTGCCTCCTGCAGCTGTCTGAGGAGCTGGCTTTGAGCACCTCTAGGTGGTGACCTGCCAGCACTTGCTGAGCGCTGTTACCCTGTCATCTGCTGGGTATGTGTCTTCTTTATTGTACGGGCGCAGGGGAAAACCGCGTGCAGCTCTGTCACCAGCAGAGCTCTCACGGCTGTTACTCGTGGTCTTGGTGGTGGTCCAAGGACACCTAGAAGAACTTGGGAGTGGGAACAGGTTGTACTGCGAGGCTGTTGTCCTTTTCTCCTCCCCCCAAATTGGAATTTGCTACGTTCGTGGGATTTCTTCCCATTCATAAAGAAAAGTGCATGTAATTTAAGGGACACTTAAATTCAGTTTAGAACCATCTAAATGGGTTATTTGAACTGCAACTGCTGCAAATGATGCTAGGGAGAAGAAGCATACAACTGTTTTACTGAAAGGAGGGTAGAGCTAACAATATTTGATCCCTTCAGCATCTTTACTTTGTGGATTAATTCTTCGTATGTAGTGTATTTCACTGCTTCTTCCTTAACAATGGGTTATATTCTTCTTTTTTTTTTAACAGTCCAGTAGTATGAAAAGAAAAGGAAACAAACTTTTAAAAAAGTAAACAGTGTGGTTGTAAAAAAATAAACAAAAACATAGGAGTTATCAAAACGCAATGCTAAAAGCTAAAAAAAACTATTTGCACTCCTTTTTTTTTTCTTTTTTCTTTTCCTTCCTTTTCTTTAAGGTTGCTTTCCCTTCAGGTAAGGTCCCATTTGAAGTCTTAGGATTTAATGATAATTTGAAGGGCGAACACTGTCCACTGCTCTCTAGAAAGATCTGATCATGAGGGACTTGAGGTGGTAATGGCTTGAACGGGTAGGGATTATGTAGCATCCCATGTGACTTTGCTTTTCCATGCATTGCGAGGTGATGCTGTAGAACTGTGACACTCCTCAGTGGTGCAGCGTTAGGGCTGAACTTACATATTTCGTGTTTTCCCTGAGTTTCCTTCGTAGTTAACTCAGAAGCTTAAGGCTTCATCTATGGTCCATAGATGTCAATGGTAAAATCTGTATCGGCATTGAACGGCTTTGGATCAGGCGCAAGGCTGATGTGTTGCTTTGACAGAAGTACAAAATTATTCCCAGCGCAGAGGAAAGCTCTATCAAGGAAATAAGAACTGCTGTTCTGCTTACATTCGGGGGGACTTGAATTTTGGTTTTCTTCATTTATCTTTTGAGCTTAGTTGCTTTAAAACAAGTAGAAGCATTGCCTGTGCATTCTTGCACCTTCATTGCCACTGAAGCAAATGACAGGGAACATCTGAAGCAGGTCTGGTGCCTTGTTTTGGTTTTTAATGACACTAGAGGAGAATTCTCTCATCCATTGCTGTTTCTTGACTGCCTGACACTCTTCCCCCACAGCGAAGCTGATTAACAGCACCCCTCACTTGCAAAGTCTTGATCATTGTTTGGCTGAAGGTTGCACTCTAGGATCAATTTTCATTTTTTTAATGACTGGTGCCTCTTATTCTTGAAAATGTAGTTTCTATTTGTGCAACATTTAGCACAGTAAGGAAAAGGGCCTATTTAGTGCCAGTTTGGGTAATATATGTGTCCCCCTATCCCACGTGGCAACTCCGTGATCATTGCATTTCTCTACCGAGCTCTTGAAAAAGGCCTTTTGAGGTGGTTAAAGCGTTGCATTTCTGTATAGAGGAACAATAGCCTTGCTCGGATCAGTGCAAAGACTCCAGAATTTCCTGACAGGCACAGCCTAGAGTAGTTTGTTAAACAGATTTTTCTCGGTCCTGCACCTACTTCCTACTGGATCTGCCTCCTTCTTGACCCACATAATGTAGGCAATCACGTTAGTGCACATAAACGGATGAGCGCTGGCTCATTTACCCCAGGGTAAAGAAGCATTTCTTCTTACAACAACAGCGAACCTTCTCCCTCTGCCTCTGGCGGCACAGCCTAGAGTAGTTTGTTAAACAGATTTTTCTCGGTCCTGCACCTACTTCCTACTGGATCTGCCTCCTTCTTGACCCACATAATGTAGGCAATCACGTTAGTGCACATAAACGGATGAGCGCTGGCTCATTTACCCCAGGGTAAAGAAGCATTTCTTCTTACAACAACAGCGACCCTTCTCCCTCTGCCTCTGGCAGGCGGAAACAGCCACAGACTCGCGTGGCTGCTGTGCTTCAAGGAGCCTGGGTAAGGCATGAGTGCCCCTGCCAGCAGCACTGCCGGGGGGGAACGCATCCCTCCTCCTCAGGCCACTCCTGGGATGAATAGCCTGGACGGTGTCCTGGGCTGGGGTGTGTGGAAAGTGGCTTTCCAAACGCCTTGAAGATCATTGGCGGTGGAGCTGGATGGTGACCCGGCCGCAGTTCCTGCTGGGGGAAGGGGAGGTAAGCATTGCCCGTCTCTCACCCGCGGATCGCAGCGTGGTCTGCTGCTGAGGTGGTGGTAGATAGTGTGGATCGGTGGCACGAGAAATGCTTCCAGTTGCAAAAGTGAGAAGGCTGCATCTCTTTTAGGAGGAAACATGTTTTGGGGGCACACATACTGTATTGGTGAGAACTGCACTACAGTTTTATGCCAACTGGATTATTTTTGTTTTAAATTACTTCAACTTGAGAGGCATTGGAATTGTTTTTTTTTTTTTGGCTTCCACGTGGCATATTATAGGTAAAATTTGGAGGTGCTTTTACCTTCTATTTAAAAATTCAAAGGTGCCAAGTATGCAAGCCTAATATTATCTTTCTGCTTTTGCCTCTGACTGTGAATAACAGGCAAATGTCTCCTGAAGTGGATTTTTGAAACTGCTGGAAAAAGTGCTGATGAGTTTCATCGTCATATATGATGAACTTCAATTCTCTGTAGTTCGCCAGCATGAGGCCTACACACCATTTAGCCTTTTCTTTAGGAATTTACGTGCCACAGTGACCTTCTGAGTAGGGTGAATTTCACAGGCACTCTCTAGACAGTACATCAGTTTCTTTGCCAGCTAGAAAATGTATTGCATACTACAGTGCTTGCAGGAGCAAGCAAAAAAGCATTGGATTGACATCAAAGGCACGATCTTTCTGTACAAAATGCTGGAGATTTTAAGAGTGGTAAAAATCTGGCAAAGGAAATGCATACTGTTTTTCATTGTAAGCCCCTTTCTCTCCCTCCTCCCCCTCTTTTTAGGGCGTGTATGTCAAAGACGAAATGGTGCCAGTACATTATTTATGGGAGCAGTTTGCAGAGACTTTTCTTAGAAGTTCTTTGGCCATTTGGGGATGATTGTTTTCAGCCTGGATGGAAAAATGTATGTATAACTAGAGCAGTATCTTTTTTTTATTGTGAAGAAGTTAGCTGCAGCTCTGTTTAAATTAAAAAAAAAAAAAAAAGCGTTGGATGAGTATTGAATGTCTACTGCATAGAGAAATTTGTATCTTCTTTGGATGGGTGGGTGATTATTTAAGAGCACTGAGCTTAACACGAACTCCAGTAAAGATGTACTGGTATCTGAGAAGTCAAGGGAGATGCTGTACAGGTCACATCTATTTGTTAGGTGGTTATACTTCAGGTTGGTGTTTGCAGGAAAGGAGAAAGACTGCTAACTTCTCAGGAGGAAATAGCTACGTACCTTGCAAGTGTGGCAAGTGTTGTTTTGTCTGTTGCAGTGGGGCATTGGTAAAGGGTCCGTAGCCACTGGATTCCACTAAATATTTAGTCACAGATAGCGCAATCTGCTTTTTACCCGTTGTGGACGTCAGACCTGCAGGATGGTTCCCAAAGCCTTGAGCTGCTGCTGGTGACGGAGCGAGGGAAGCGGGGTGGCATTCCGTAGCTGCAGTGCATGAAGGGCAGCGTGCCTTCCCCTTCCCCTCCCATCCCCAGCCAGGCTGCAGGTGTCACCGGGATGCTGGTGCAGAAGAAAGCCCCAGTTTGTTTGCTGCTCGTTTCCGAATCAACTTCGGCAGCGAGCAAGGTGGAAGGGCTGATCCTGGCCCCGGGGACGCTGCCGGTGCGGCGTCACTGCTCGTAGCGCAGTGGCCCGGCTGGTGGTGAGCACCTCCGCTCTCCTGCTGCTTTGGGGCAAGGAGAAGCAAATTGTCGAGCAGGGGCACCAGCTACAGCTGCTGGTCCTCGACTGGCTGGCGGAAGGCAGGAGACCTCAGTGGAGGACTGCAGGTTAGTATCTCAGGCCAACGGCTGTGTCGGGAGAAAGTCACCTTGCCCCTAGAAGAAGTTGCCTTGCACTGGGAGAGACTGTGGTGGTAGTTACTGTGGTCAAGACACGGTATTACTTCAGTTCCCGTACCTGCATCAGGTGGTCACTGACTTTCTTGGTGGGATCCGTTTTCTTGTGGTTACTGTGTTTTTTCCAATCCCTTACTGTGCAGCTGTGATGTCACTTCTTGGGTCCTAGCACCTTTAAGATTTCAGTGTTATTTTACTAACCATTTTCACAGTTACTTGTAACCAAATATGAAGTAGTAGCAAAGACTGGTGTGGGAAAAAAAAGCGTTTGCTTTTCTATCCAGATATTTCTGAGCGCTTTCATTGACACTCCAGCTAGCAGAAGTAAATTAAGCTCCTCTTGTGTAGTTGCTGTTTATGTGCCTATTGTGACAGATATGTTTTCAGTCATTCCCTGTAGAGATTGGGTCAGTAGTTTTACAAGACATGTACAGTCCCGAGATGAGCTGCAGTGGACAGGTGTTGCTTTGATGTGGTAATGAAGTTGTAATGTAGGATGTAAAGGGGCAATTTGGCTACTTTGCCTCAGGTTGTGCTTATAGGATTAAACTTTGTAGTACATTTCTATAGTTGCCTGCTAGTTTTGAACATATAAAACTAATTATTGAAGTACAAAAGCGTTTGGGAAGTTGGTAGGGGAATGTGCGACAGACCAGAATAGATTTGATGACGATAAGCCTGTAAATCCCAAAGGAGGGTGCTGCACAGTAAATTCTGTATTAATACTGCGTTGCATGTCATTAACTATTGCACTTGGAAGATGTCTTTGCAAATGTATACACAGCTCTGCTTAAGTGTCTGATTGGCAAATTATCAGTACAGGAGAATAACTTGAATGTTCCCTGGGTCCATGCCAAGAATGTCCCCGGGCACTCCTGTCTTGTCAGGAGGAACCAGCCAAGGTACTAGAAGCGTGTTGTCCTATATGCTGTAGTAACACCTAGGACCTGCTAGGAGCCACGTTTGAGCATGTGATTACCATCTGCATAATCATTAGATTCAGTCAAGGAGCAAAGGCTTGGCTTTCAGTGAAGGATTCTTTGGGGTGTTCAGCTGTTTCTATCCATGTGTCCCCCCACTTACTGCTACGCTCTTGCAGACACAAGGCCAGTGCTCCAACAAGGTCACTCCTCCCTCATTCCTCTTGTCAAGGAAACAGGATTCACCAGTTGTTTTCCTGAGATGTTGCGGTGGGGTAACCAACTTCAGGCAAATTGATGTCTGGATAGGTGCCCAATGTTCAAGGAATACCATCCTGAATGTGACGTGTTGCACTTGAAAGATACCATTATAAATGCCTATCGAGTTTAGTGGTCTTTCCTTTTGCTTGCTGTCCCTCACAAAATGTGGCAGACATGGAGAGCAATGCTGCGGAGATGAGGCAGGGTGCCTTTGACCTGCCCTGAGCATGGTTTCTGCACAGGGCTTTGAGAGCTGTCCTGATGTGGCTTGCAATGCATCAGGTTCATTTTGCTCCTCTTAAAGCTTTGGATGAAACTGATGAAAACTTCAGCTCAGAGCAGTGCATTTCCCTATATGGAAACCTTGCAAACTAGAAAAGACTCTTCCGAATTCATCTCTTTGCTCCCCTAAGTCTTTCAGCTTCTTATTTACAGCAGTTGCAGTGTCCTATTTCAAATAGCCCATGCAAGTGAAACTGGAGGCTGACTGAGACTTCAGGGTATTACTGTGATCAAAGCAATTCTGGTAATTAGTGAATAGACTTAAAATAGGTCTCTAGAATTATTGCAATCTTGCAAACAGTTGATAAGAATAGCATAGTTTAGTGCCTGGTTCTCGAAGAAGTATGGTATGTTTCTGTTCCCTGCCTAGGGTTGCTTAAGTTTCACACACAACAGCATCCTAAGAGGTTCAGCCTAGAGGAAAAAAATGCAGGGAGAGATGTGCAAGCTGATGACAACCTGATGACAGGAGGGAATTACATGATTGTAGAACACATAAATGCCTTAAAACTAATATGCCTGAACAAACACTTCTGCCGTGGTCCTGCATATTTCCATCCTCAGCATCTCCTCCACAAAGTTTCTTACGAACAGAAGCCAGTTGCCAAGATTTTAATGACAAAGTTCTGGTTGAGAGACTTGTTTACCACATTTTCATTTCTCCTCTCTAAATTTTTCTTAATATGCCATGAAGGCTCTGTGAAGGGACTCTTGGTACAGTTACTGTGGGAAAGCAGTTGCTTTTTCCTTCAGGAGAGTGGCACAAAACTGCGGGAAAGGCTTTGGCGTTGAAGCCACACCCTGCTCCTTCGTGCTTCCGCATTGGCAGGCATGTGGAAAAGGAGGGAGAGAAAATCCTGACTTTCCTGGGAGCTGCCAAGATGAGGTGACGCTTCTCGGTCGGTAGAAAACTCCAGCGCGAAGCTGCTGTGCATCTGCCTCCCGTAATTGTGCCAGAAGTCATCCCGTGCCCCGAATCTCCCCCTGACCGTTCCGCTTGTGGTTTGGTTAACTTCCCCCCTGCGACCCTGCCGTGGGGACTCTTGCTGGTATAAGCTGCGTCTCCACTAGAGGGGGATGCCAGTATAGCTATACTGGGAAACTTTGAGCATTTGGTTAGTTATATTGCTTTACTCTTCCCTGTTGGCAGTGTTGCCTGTTGGGTTAAGCGGAGCATCCTTAGAAGGAGGCCGCTGCGGGACCAAAAGCAGACGGGACCCAGCAGTGGCCTTACGCAGCGGCTGACCGAGTAGCAGGCATTGGGTATCTCCAAAACAGTCTCAATTCTGCCAGCGCGCCGTGACGCATGTTTGTATAAGGTTGGCCGACCTAGGAGAGGCTGCTCAGCAGCGGGTGAGACCGAAAATCAGACCCAGCACGCCTAAGTGGGCTTTGTCAGGGGTCAGAGGAGCTCTGCATGGGCCTTTAGCTTTGGTGTCGTGGACACAGCTGGTGGGTTGCAATTGTGGGATGCCTAAAAAATCTGGTTTGTGGGTGGATTTCAGTACGTTCTCCTTTTGTGGCCTGGATCCCTCGGACTTCTTAGTTTATTTGTGTAGTCGCAAAAAAAGAGTCTTAGTGGTTCCCGAGTAATGCTTTATGGCTTATGCTTTTGTTTCGGACTGTCTTAAGGAGGCTTTGAAGTGTGTGTGTTTAATGTTGGAACTCAGTGCACATTAGCATGGGTACAAAGGGCAGAGTTTGAGGCAAACTGCTTTTTAGTTTTGTTTTTCTTTCTTCTTTAAGAATAATCCATTGCTATTCAGTTGCACTTTTCTTCGATAGGATTCCTTTTTCTCCTTTCTTGCTCTATAAAGGATGTGCAACAGAAGTGTATCTGAAAAGTGGTGAGACAGACTAGATAGTGCTTGGACACGAACTTTTCTGTCATTGTATGTGTTAGAAGACTTTTTCCTTTGTTCTGTTTTTACACTGACTGCATTCTGCCTCCTGGCTTTTCATTTTCCTCTTGAATTCTCGGTATCTCCTAAATATTCTGATTGAAATATTTGTTGTTTCTGTTGGGCAGTATGTATGCTGAGGACCTAGTCAGAGAAGTTGAGTAATCACTGAAGTATGGTGTGAATTTACAACAACCTCCTTAATTCATGTGACTTCTTGTATGCGCTAAAAGCTCATCTGCTAAACACAACTCAGAGTTAATCCAAGTCAATTCTTAAAGTGAATTAGTCAAGCTGTATGCTAATCCTCTGTGTTTACCTGCTTGTTCAGATAGGCAGCAGCCTAAGTTGCATTAAACTTCACTTGATAGTTGAGAGGGGAAGGGTTGGAGGGAAAGGTGATGAAATCTTGGTGTCTCCTTTCAGGGCGTATTTCAGAACTGCTTTGCATTTATAAATCTTGAATTCATGGAATGATCAGCATGAGCTACCTGAGGCCAAAACCCAGTACTCCACTGCAGCCCTCTACCAAGAATCCCTGACAGCTGCTGCTGCTCCCAGGATATTTTGGGCAGTGTGTTACTTCCTGATCATCCCTAAAAGTTGTTCCTCAAAAAACCCAACTGGTTGAGTTGGGATACTGTAGACACTGGGGAATGTGGTGCAGACTGTGGGGATAAGGAAGCCCTTTCGATCTCTGCCAAGAAATTAGTAACCAGCCCTGATTTTACAGCATGGACTCACAAATTCTGGGGGTATTGTCCTGAGCACACCAGAGACTTACATGGTGGGCAAGAAGTAATTACCTTTCATTTGTCAACATTAGGATTTTTGTTGTCTTGAGCTACTGGGTTTGCTCCCCCTCCATCGTGGCAAGATCAAAGGTAAGATCTTATTTCTGGGTCACTGCTGTCCATCAGATAAGTTTGTTTGTGGCCTTGGGAAAAAGCAGTGACGTGAGAATAGGGAATTTAAACCCTGTCATTAAGATAATTCTTTCTTATTGTCAATTCTAAATTCTTTCAAACTTCATTCAGCTTAACTATGCAAAATACAGCACTGCAGAAATTGCCTGGAGAACAGTCAGTTGAACTGATGCAGATGTTACAAAAATATTTCTGAAGCAGCATGACTGTTATTTCTAGTTTGACGGGTTGATAAACAGTTACTGTGTCTGCATTGGTGCTGGCCTGAACCGTGTTAAGCTGATGTCTTGCCGTCTTTAATGTACTTTTTTGTGGGGGGTGGTTGGCAAATTTCTATTTCAGATAAACTTAATTAAACTCCTGTTTGTGCACCATTGGTCAAGGTCCATGTAGGTCTATATTAGGATGGTACATTTGTAATTTGGGGTTTGGGGTTTGGCATGCTTAATTGTGGACTTCCTTGGCTTCAGCATTTCCAGATTATTGTATTTTGTGGTGGTTCATTCTGCCTAAAGATTGAACATCTGTTTTGTGGATGTGGGGGGAAAAAGAAGTATTTGCTTTAACGCTGGCCCCCCTCAAAGCTGTTTAGAGAATTGTGACATTCTGTTATCATCCAGATGTTTTTTATCTAGTGAAAAGGATATTGCCTGAATGTTTAAATACAAACTTGTTTCAGAAGAATGCCAGCATACTACTACTTTTCCGAGTTTTAAACAAAAGGTGGATCATGTCAGGTAGGGTTAGCAAATGGAGCCTCTGTTGCTGATCCATGGAAGTGTTGAATTGTGTCACTTCGTTTCTTCTTCTTGGAAATAAATATTAAATGTCTGTTTGTAAGTTGTTGAGAAGATAAGTTGCTGAGGAGTGATAGCTGGAGAAAAGCATCCTGATACCTTATATGGTGATTTATACCTTGATACAAGTGACTTTGCCTACTATTGTCTTCTTCAATGATATTGATTAAGCAAAATAATTATGAGAATGCACTAGGAGTTAAATTCTGTCAACCGACAGCGTGAGGCAATGCCTCCGTCTTGGCTTTGTGTTGTGAAAACTGCCTCTTGCAATCCCAGCGTTCAGAATAATTTTAATGAGCAGCTCCTTGCGTGTTCTTTTGTTTATAACGGAGGAGGACACCACACTTGCTTCTTTTGCACACACACATGCACGCACGATGCTGGCAACAGTTAATGATGCATCTTAAATGATGAGCTATCCATGGTGACTTTGAACTTTTCTCCCTGTTAGTTAACTTCTTCAAATTTAATGTCTGTCAGTAGAAATAAACCATTTTAAAAAAGTTTCAGAAACTGTTTTGAAATGACTTATTTTAGAAGTATTCGGTACTTTAGAAGTCATTACGATGAAAGTGCAGATTATGAAAACATTGTCATATGACAGCGGCTTCCTTGTGGTTGTGCTATGAGAGGCCATCCACATTGTAGTTACTTGTTTACATAAGCCTGAGCAGATTGGCGTCATTTTCCAGCAGTTGGTGTCTAGCTGTATTTTTCCTCTTTATTTTCTGGTGATTCTTTCTTGAAGTTTAGAGTAGTGAGATAACGTTGAAATAAGATGATGGCATGAATTATTACTCAAGAGTCTTCCTAGTTCACATTGCTTTTACTTGAAACAGAGAGATTAGAAATTCACTTTCAGGGATATCTTATTGTTCCAGCACTCACTAATTCAAAAAACCCAGTGGAGCTGCTGCTGCAATTGTTTCTTGAAGCTGGTGCTGTGGTTAGTACAGATGCTTTGAAGTAATTTGTGTGTGTTATGTGTTTGGTTTGGTTATTTTATCTTACGCCAGCCTGATCATTCTGTTGAAGAAGCTCCTAATACATCTGAAGAAACATGCATGTATCAGCCAGCACCCCTTGCATTAAGGCAGACGCTCGCTCATTCCCCTGCTGCAATTGTTTCTTGAAGCTGGTGCTGTGGTTAGTACAGATGCTTTGAAGTAATTTGTGTGTGTTATGTGTTTGGTTTGGTTATTTTATCTTACGCCAGCCTGATCATTCTGTTGAAGAAGCTCCTAATACATCTGAAGAAACATGCATGTATCAGCCAGCACCCCTTGCATTAAGGCAGATGCTCGCTCATTCCAAGTGAGAGCAGGAAGAGGTTCTCCAGCCTTGCTGAGTGGCAAAGCAACGATCATCTCTAAGCAATCCTTAACAAGCAAGCAAGGAGAAGCTACGTTCCTGATAGATAGTGACTGAAATAAGTCTAGAGGTTTTGGATGGTAATGAGAAGGCAATCTGACGTGTTGGCTTTAAAGGGGGAACTGCAGGAAAATGAGGAAACTGAGGAAACTATGCAGAATTTTTTGGACTTCTCAGACAAAGCTCAGAAGAAGCTTTTCAGAGAAGTAGGAGGCTTTAAGAGAAGATGGAAGTATCACTTTGGATTTACAAAATAGCAAGAAAATGCTGCCCAAGAGATGGGTGTGGAATAAATACAACATGGAAATAATCAATAAAGGAGGTTTGAGAGAATTGCACTGCACGGTGCAAACTGACCTAGGTCAGGGAAGTACAGAAAGGATTCTTAAAAAGGACAACTACACAAACTAAATGGAAGTTTTGTCCAATGGTAAATAAGATTTCAAGTCCCTCAATGTGTAGCAGAGAGAGAGGAAAAGTATCCTGTGTTCAATGGGGAAAAGGACTATGATTCAGTTGTGGACAGCACAGTGGTGGCACTTTTAGCAAAAATGTTGAGATTTGAATAGAAAATGATGCCTGCCTCTTGATTTATTTTTTTTTAATTTTTCTTTAATTTCATCTGAGCAGTGTGCGGAGAAACCTGGTGTGCTGCTGCATGCCTTGTGGATTAGCTTGCTGCTGATGTGAGTCCAGTTTGTACCATAATTGACATGACTTAGGATGAGTCTGTTCATGATTTCACATGTTACAATGCCAAATACTATGGGTTTGTCCTTTCAAAATGTGTTTCCTGTTTATTAGTAAAATGTGGCATTTTCTTTTGATAGCAGAAGTCAGAGTAGTAAAGATACAAATCCCCTAGAATATCCTGAGAGAAAGGAGTTAATTGTTTTGGAACAGAAGACTAGAAAGGCAAAGAAAAATCTTTTTTATTTTTAATCAGATACAGCAATGTTTAGTTTCCTGCCTTCACGATGGGATGTTTATGTGCCTTAGAAAAGACCTTTCAAGTGGGCATCTTGGTACCACTGACACAGAGGAGGGAAGATGTTTGTTGTTTTCCCTTCAAGATATTCTTGGTCATTTCCATTGATCTGAAAAGAATTGTCACGATGGGCCAGATGAGAATCTGTTCTGCTTCTATCAATGCTGTAACGTCGTCTCCTCAAATACCTTTTGCCACAAGTAACCAACAATAGGAAATCGCGTGGGTACATGTTGCAGCAAGAATGGTGTCGGGGCTCTCTGACTTCAGCAGGGTTGGACCTGCTTGGGGAAGTGGGAGTCCTCCTGCCTTCCTTGCCTGCCATTGAGGTCATTAACAAAATGCATTTGAACAGATCAGACTCTTGGTTTGCCAGAATAAACAAAAAGAAAACCCCAAACACAAAAACCAACCAACCAAAAAAAAACCAAATCCAAAAAACAAAACAACAAAAAACACAACCCCAAGACAAAAACAATTCCAGAAAGAATGAACAGCTTGTAGTTTTGGGAATTATCTACTCACCGAAGAACCTTCACGGTGGCCACAGTAAAACAGCTGAAGGTCCCTGCTGGGGATAAACGTCAGAGCAGGTAAAGGAGAAAGGCAGACGTGCATAGGTTAATTACAGACGCTTGAACTGTCTGCCCTTTGGTGGAACCCAGTGCATAACTGTGGTCAGCCTGCTTTTGTCATCCTCAAAAGGGGTATGAGGCAAATGACAGGCAAAATAGAGTGGCATATGGAAAAGATTTCTCTTCAAGATAAATGTTTCAGGATAGTGTGCTATCTACTACATTTATTGCACTGAAAATCTGTGACTAGAGATCTTTTTCTTTTATATATTCAGTTTCATATTCTGCTTTTTTAGGGGGGGGTGGGCAGGGGCTCTGATCTTACCCCGGTGGGATGACTGGGAAGATGTCTCTCCTGACCCACGTGTTCTCTGTGGGAACAGATGATTTCTCGGAGGCAGTGCCACCGCACAGTGGCAATTTACAATTTTACTGTAAATTAGTTCAGTGCGTGGTAAATGAATAAGGTGACAGATTGTCTCCTTAATCTTGCAGTGAGGAAGAAGGGACAGTTTCACAAAATGCTTGAAAAGAGTTCATGAAACTCTTTAGCTTGGGTAAGGAGGCTCCACCTGATACATCTTTGCTGAACTTTGCTGTATTCTATCATGGGAAGATTTAGCAGCAGTGTAGTAGTACTCATATTATTAATTGCTGAGGCCAGAACAATGATCTTTCCCTGATTAGCCACAGAGCTCCTATTCAAAAAGGTTTGACTGATGTAATTTTTTTTTTGAAGCACAGGCTGTGCTGTGAATGCAAACGACGTAGATTTGAGATCCTCTGTTGATTATTGTCTTGTGGAAGAGTCCTACTGAATGCAAGGGCAATTTTTTAAATTTGTGTTGAAATCGTTTTCTTTCTAGCCTCGGATTACCGCTGAAAACCTCGTATTTTTTCCTTACATGAGGAAGGCTAACAGCTGCATTTCGCCCCTGAAAGTGAAGACTGAGGCAGTGGAAACTGTAAGTCTCTTCTAGCTTCAGGAAGTTGGAAACTTCCCTGGAGCACCTTTTAAAAACTCCTTGAGGTGTACAGGTGTGAGTTGGCTGAAGGCAGAAGGGAAAGTAGGACAGATGAGTTCCTTGGGGTTTTTTTGCTTTAGTAATATGCTTTTGGACTTCTGCATTTTTATTTAATCTCATTAAGTTAGCTCTCTTATTCCTGATTTTTTTTTTTTGTAAGATGCTTTTCAGGTGGCTGGGCGAGTTGAGGTTAAATTTCCCAAGGTGTTGTTTGTTATTATTTTGTTTTGGTCTGGCTTAAGTAAAAGCTGAATGCTCTGGCCAGCTGTTGCTCTTCTCAGTAAAGCAATCTGCAAGGCGATATACAGCTAAACATGCTGCTGTCCTGCTTTTGATGCTGTTAGTGGCTGAGAGGTGGTTGTGTTATGTATTATGCGGAATGTATGCTTTGGCTGACAAAGTGCAATCAAAGCAGGCCTCATACAAACATAGAAGCAGCTGTATTACTTATGTGGGACCATAGCAATAATAAAATTCCTGATTCTGTGATGTATCTTTGTGACACTGAATCACTTCCAAGACAATTGTTTAGGACATTGTTGCTCTGAAGTTGGAACAGCAGTAGTGTAGTCAGTACCTGCTTTGACATGTTCAGTGGCTGGGTTAGATCCGAACTTGGGAAGTTTTTGTCCTTCTGCTTTTTTGGTTGAAGAAGTCACAAGTGCTCAGATTGTGAAAAAGGAAAAAAAAAAGAAAAACAAAAAAAACTGAGAAAAGCCAGAAAGCAGATGATGCGCACAGGGTAAAAGGAGGATGTTTTTCAACAGCCAGAAGATGGGATCTCCACTCTCGTGACCTAATCTGTTGGAGTATTCATGTTCTTTTACCCCGGTCTCCCCAGAGGTTTTGAGGCGGGTCAGGCAGCACGCTGGAGATCAGATGGCAGGTAGCGATGGCACTTGCTGTCTTGCTGGAGGCTGTTCTGCTCCCTGCCAGTGCTTAGGCAGGAGGCCATCTCAGCCCACCTCGCTGCCAACCCTTTTGCAGATGTTTGTAAGCCTGCGCCGTCGCACGGGACGGCCTGTAAATGCAGCTCTGCTAGCGCTCCTGCAGCTCCGCGCGTTGGGATGCGGCCACCAGCTTGTTGGATGGAATATTACGAAAATCTACCACGTAGCCAAACAGGGATGGCAGGTGAGAGGGGTTAGTACCAACTGATTCTGGTTTTTGGGCCAACCAGCTCAATTGTCCATTGTAGTTGCCGGTTCTCTTATTATTAACAAGTCATTTCAGGGTGACAGTGGAACATTTAAAATACTGCATTATTCTTGCTGCTCATCTCCCTCCCTTCCTCCTTCCCTCCCTTTTAAGCCTCAGTGATATTTTGTTTAGCCAGTTTCTTTTTGTTCATCTGTTGTGTCAGGTTGGAAAATTATCCCTTTTTTTTTTTTAAATAATTGCTCTGGAAATGTTTGTGCTCAAACAGTGAATTACTTCACCAATAACGGAAGTTCTGTGAGCAGAAATTATCTGGATAGAAACTGATGCTGTTGAATTAACCCACTCCACCTGCAAAAGAAAAGGTCTGATCTCTTAAACAATATCTGCAAAGAACTGACATTTAATGTCAAAGTGACTTAACCATTGATTACTGCAAAGAAATGACTAGGTCATTTCTCCACGGAGACAGGGATTTGATGAAAAAATGTTTCTGGATATGGATTGATTTCCAGTTGCGGTTTGGGCAAATGTGTGTGCTGTGTTTTGGGGATGAGGTATTATTTACATAAACATCTTTTACTCTGTGTAGTTATTGCCTGTCTTGGTGCATGTGAAAAATTGTTTTTTGCCCCTGTGTGATGTGCTAGCGTAACAGCAGCATGGAAAATTCACCTTGTTTCCTGTGAGGATCTCAGTTTCTTCTGCAGAAGTGAATGAGTAGCTCGGTTTCATTGCATCTTCAGTCTGTCGTTGATCTTTCTTCTCAGACTGAAAAATCTGGCCAGTTTCTTAGGTCTGGTTGTAACTTTTGTGTTACTCTTGCTAGTGGGAAAGGGCAGAGACCATCAAGTATGTTTACTCTGGGGTTTGGGTTTGCAGTTTTGGTTGGTTTTTCCCCCCCCCCCCCAGTATTTGCAAGGTAAAGATTTCCTATTGTGCCTGAACCTTTCCATATGTTATAAATTCTAGTAAAATCTATTTTTCTAGACAGTGAAGTTGGACTCAACAAATGTCTGGCTTTACCAGCAGAGGCTGTTTCCAGGGACGTGATGGTACAGCCAGCACGGGAAACAGAGCGACATTGTCCCTTTCCTCTGGCACTCTCCTTCCAGACTTCCACGACTCCTCAGTAGAACCTTACAAATCCATTTTCGCAGTGAATTTATTCATTCTTACGAAGAGCTTCCAAATGGGCGAGATGCTATAGCTCTTCAGCTCTTTAAAGCAGTCTGTCTGCCTGTCCAGTGACTAGAAGCAACAGACGGGAAGGCTTTGGGAGGAGGCGTGTTTGTGTAGCTGGTCTTCACTGGGACGATGGAGGGTAGTGTTGCGTGTGCTGTAGTAACAGGTGTAACTTGTGCAATTTGTTGGTAGTTGGTCTGAAGGCATGCTGAATAGTTGCAACCACTTCCTTTTACGAGGATGTATATGAACAGTGGTACAACCCAGTCAGTGCTCACATCAGTCCCCAGAAATAGATAATTGTCTTCCGTGCTATTATTGACAAAATAATTTCTAACTCCAGAAGTGTAATTTCAGGTTCACTGCTATTAAACCTGTTTAATCAGTACCATATACTAGATCTATTCCGATACTTACTGCTATAGTAATAGATGGTGGATGCAATGACAGCCTTTATCCTGCTTTCTGGAGAGGGGTGACAGGTGAAGGAGCCAGGCTGACACCAACCAAGCTGCAGAATTTGTACAGAATTGACACCAACCAAGCTGCAGAATTTGTACAGTAAATGTGTGTATTCAGATACACACACTGTCAACGAAGTTTGACAGGGACATTTAATTTTGTGCTAGCTTCCAAATTGTATTGATGCATCTGCTGAGGGAAGAGAAGGGGAGGGCTCTTTTCTGAGACATCAGAAATGTGATGGGGAGAGGGTAGTTGAAAGAGTCTCATTAAGTGGAAAAAGACTTGTTGCTGTTGTTCAGAAGGAGTTTAAGGCAAGAGTACAACAATGGGCTCCACACCATCTGTCTGGAAATCTCCTCTTTTCTTTATTTTCTGCTTCTTTTGCCCAACGCTGAATCACAGCTATTAACTTATTGCAGCTCTTTTAATTGCTGAGCAAGTTAACGCAGGGCGCAGGAGGTTATCTTCATTTACAGGCAAAACACACCCTGGAACAGAGAGAGAGTGCAGAATTGGGAGGAAATATGGATTGTAGAGATAATAACCACTTAAATTAGTTCAGCTTGTCCTTATGCTTTGGTGGGTCATCCAGTAAAGTTTCACATGCCTTATACAGCTCATTCTTCAAATTTATTTGTCACAGTACACCACGTACCAAACTCACGTCAAGATTCAGCAGTCTGGTCCCTGAAACAAAACAAGACGTTTGCTGAAACACCACTCCAGACATGCCATGCGAGGAAGGAGGAGGAAAGTCCTGAGGTGACAGGTCAGGGAGGTGGCATGAGCTTTTCACCTCATTTTAACGAGTGGTGAACTGATGAATGCGAAAAAAATAGAGTGCCGTGTTTATGCAAAGACTTTCTGAAACTGTTTCAGAGAAGTCAGGGCTGACATCAGAATTTGGATTGCCTCACGAGAATTTCAGGGACACCAAGAGCTTCTTACCTGTGTTTCTGTGGTGAGATTTGCCCTTTGCCAGTCTGCCAGTCTATGAGACTGTCGTTTCATAGTTGCAGGTACCTCTGCTTACTTATGAAATCATGTTGATGCATTCTTGGGGGTTTTAGGATTTTTTTAAATTACTTTAAAGTATATGTCAAGAGACATTTCAGTGTTTGAAGAGTCACTATTAAATAACTTTTTCAGAACAGTTTTAAGCTAGTGAATTGCATTTGTGTAACTGAATTTGTACATCTATCTTCAAAGTGACAACATCAACAGTGGTGAAGGTTTTACCTAAAATAATGTAAGGACTCAGAAGAGGTAGTACCCTTCTGTTAGTAAGAAGATCTAATGCTCTGTAACTTGCAAAAGAAAATCCAAATTTCTGCAATAGTTCCTAGCAGTCGCTATAGTAAAGGAAGGAGTAACAGGAAGGCCTCTTCTCCTTTCTTAGCAGCACAAAATTGAAACCAATTTTTCTGCCTTTCATGTTTATTTTCTTATATGCTAGAAAGCCTATCTGTAGCTGTTCTTTTATTAACCAAGTGGTTACTGGAGAGCAGAAAAACACCTCCACAAGTCCATAGTAGGTAACTAAAAATTCATGTTATCACCATCACTTTAACAAGTGGTAAACTGAAGTGGTAGACAGGTCAAGTCATTGCTGTTGCTCTTCCCTGGATGGCATTCATTTGCCTTGTAAGGCTGCTGTGGTGGGGTCATGCTTTTTTGTGTGTGTTGAACAAACGAATGCATACAAGCAGCAGTTTTTTGATGAAGGAGGCTGCTGGAGGTGAGTGATGCCAAATGATTACTTTTGGATGGCAAGACTTCAGACGCCACATGAAATTTGGAATGTCTCTGAAGTGACATCTGGAAGTAGGACCCTTATGTGAGATCTATTTTCTTACTTTCTTGCCTTTTTATGTGTTGTTCAAACGTTGGGTTTTTTTTTTTCCTTGATGGGTTTACGGGTCCTATCTATCTGGGATCAATTAGGAGTTAAAACTGTCCTCTGAGAAACGGTAAGTTAGGCTTTTATTCACTAGCAAGGAGGGTAGCTTTTAGCTAAGTCACATTTAAGAGCTTCAAGGTCATACCAAATCAGCATCTTCAGAGTCATGTAATCTAGAAAATTGAAGTCTGTGAAGTCAAGCTGTGGTACCAAAAGATGCTCTGATAGGGGTGCAGGAAACCAAAGCTGAAAGGCGGAAACAATGCAGGACACCTGAAATTGTCTGACACTGGAGACAGCCACAGATTGTGAAAACCCAATTTGCCTTTCAGTCCCAGCACCTTACTCTAGGGGAGTCACTGTATATTTGTGGGTCCAGATGAGATAAGCAGTGATGCAGAAGTTGTTGGCATTGCTGTATCGCTCCAAAATTGCAGATCGCTTGTACTGTTCAAGAAACTGGGGGGGAATAAGGGTAATAATTTTTGTCATTGTGATGGATTTTTTGGAAGCAGTTCCTTCAAGATGATGATTTTGTGATACGTGATTGCATTTCTCCTAACTACTCCAAGTAATGACAAAACTGCATGGTTCCTCTTTTCTGTGGTCTCAGACAGCTGATCCAGAAATCATGATGCTTAATCATAGCATGTCAGAGAACAATATGTTTTGTTTGGTGAATATGCGTTTCTGCTCCGCGTGTTAGATATGCGCTACTCTGCTGAGCGTCAGCTGATTTTTTTTTTTTTTCTCAGTTAACCAAAAACTCAATGTGTTACCATAAATGACTTTCTAAATGTTATAGTTTATGGTGAAACATCATTTCTTAGAGATGAGTCACCTTCACAGAGGATAAGAAATTCCATAACCTTCATTTTACTAATTTTAGATACAGATCCAATGTGTTTCCCCAGTTTGCAGTTCTCTAGATGCACTTAGTAAGGACAGCAATGTCTGTCAAGAGAAGAGTGCGTGGAGTGGTATTCGCCTGTGACACCTGCAGTTCCAGTGTTTGGGAATGATATGTGTGAATCTGCTTCAAAATTAGGGTATTTTTTTTTCAACGCTTTGTAGTGCAGCAAGCCATCAAAATCTCATTATTAAGAAGCCACTCCTGTGCTTTTGTGTTTCAGACTTTCTTTTTAATAGAGATTATGTTTTCTGTCATAATGCCCTTTAGCAAAGTTCATTTGAGGATCCTGTTCCCTTTATTTGCAGTTCTTGAAAAACACGGGGCTGCACCTTGAACTCATATGGTATTAAGTTAAGAGCCACCTTTCTTCACTTGAATGGAGTCAGCCTGCTTTTGCACGGCTGTGAAAGCACAGTCCCCTCTGCACTTTATTATTGCTGAATGAGATGAGGTGCTTTGGGAGTGGGGGGAGAGTAATTTTGTACAGTCCAACCTATTTTCAGCTGGAATGCTTTTAAGATCCTGACCAGTTGGCAGAAAGTCTTAATCACTGTGTACATCATGCTCAGGATGTTGAAAAGCAAGATGTATGCAGAAGAGTCTTCCTTTTCCTAGCCACATTGAGGGATCAGTGCAATACAAGCAATAAAAATGCAGCTAGGTGCAGAAGGGGAAATGCGAAATGGTCATAGGCTTAGGAATTTTTTACTAATCCTGTGTGTTGTCTTTCTTGGAGAGATGGTGAAAAATGACTACAGGTATATTTCTTTTCTCATCTGCGTTAAAGTGCTCATTGGATTTTGTGGGGTTAAGCTTTTTTTGACGTTGGTGTTCTACCTGGAGTACACAGAGCTAGCTAAAGGCTGAACAGACTTAAGATTTTTTTTTTCCCTTAGTTTTTCTCTTCTGTTCTGTGATGCTCCCTAGTAAAAATGATCATTTTCTCTCCTTTTTATATGTGGCAAACAGGATTCTAAGCATACCTCTGGTTTTGGTGTACATAGTGTTCCCTAACGTCTGCTTCATCCGTAATCTTTTCCCTATCTTCATTATTCAAGAGCGGCAGCATTTCAGGATTAAGAGAAGAGAATAGATTTTTAAAAAAACTAACAATAAGCTGCTGTAAAGTAGGTGCAGTGACATTGCTGCTCTTAAGCATGTTTTGAGAAGAACAAAAACAAAGGTCTTATGAGATCTTATTTAAGTTACACTTGTGACAGCTCACGAGACAGTGATGAAATGTGCTGGTTGAGGATTTTGAGGCTGTTGATGGAGTTTTACTGAAAATCACTGTCTTAGTCAAATAGCAAAGCTTCCCTAAGTCAGAAAAGCCGTAGTTTCAAGTTGATGCTATCTGTTTCCTTCATCTGTCATGCACAGTGGAAAAACTAGTGAATTTCAGAAAACAGGCAAAACTCTGTTTTTGAAAAGAAAACAGGAAGCCTGAAGGATGTGTAGCTTGGTTCTTTGACTTTCAGTGAAGGCTTTCTTGGAGGAACGCTAAGTCTCCGTTTTATGTCCTCTCCATGAGTATAGTAGTAGAAATTTGGAGCAAGGAGTGGAAACAATGAAAGGTTACTACCAAGAAATGAGTAGGAAAGAATAAGGGTCACTGGAAAGCTATATAAAGATGGAAAAAGTGATCCAAGAGCTTGGAAGATGAGACGCTACATGTGACGTAAGGCATGTGGGGATGTGTTGAAATGTGAAGCAGGCATTTCAGGATGATGCTTTTTAAGAAGGAGGAATAATTTCCACAGTGGCATGCAAAGCTGAGTTTAAATGAACAACGTACACACAAAAAAAAAAAAACAAAACCCACCAAAACCAAAAACCAGCCACGACATAACTGACTCAGAAAAGCACGTAGAGTGCAACTTTCCTACAGCACTTAAATGTTCTTTCTTGGCTTGGTAAGTAAGTGTTGCCTTTGAAAAAAATGAACTGGAGGCCAGGAAAGCTACTAGCATTGTCTGTATGACTACACCATGGCATCATTTTGAAAAATACCAGTTAGGTTTGGGGTCAGTTTGTTGGACGCTGAATACACTTAGCATGAGTGGTTTTCCGCCATGACTTGCAGAATAGGAAGTGGTAGATACAGAGAGCAATAGGTGTCTCTCCAAAATCCTTTCTGTGGTGTCTAATTTGTGGGTTGTGTTGTATATGTCTGGCCTGATTCAGGAAAAAACCTGCAATAGTCTTCATCTGGAATTTTTAAATGGGCTTAATTTCTTGGCCATTTACAGTTTTGTCCCCTTTGGTTTGCTTTGCACAAAAGAATAGAAACATATGCGGAAGCTGATCTAACCTTGGTAAACATGATAGTTATGGAAATAACTTCATTCTGTTGGGTCATCTGATCAAACTTTACACAGCAATTCAGTATATTCACCCACAGCAAATCTGTGTCTATCTGGCAAAAAAAAAAGTATGGTTAAAACAAATCAATGATAAGGATGTCATAATGTTGAAGTTATTTTTTGTAACACAGAAGAAAAGTTCATATGATCACCAAACTGTAAAACAATAGTTGTTGAGGAAATAAATGTATCCTAAATTCCAGCAAGTAATTCTATGAGTGCTCCTCTGTGAGGATTTTTTTTTCTTTTGGTGTGAAACAAAACGTTAACACGATTCCAAAGCTCTGTAGGTGACCATCTTTCTTTGCAAATGTGCACATGGTCTATGCATTAGCCTTCTTGCTGTATTCAGTTTGTCGGAATTTTAGTTTGTGTGGTCGAGTGAATTGTTTTGCTGTTCTGGACCAAATTCCAATGTGCCCTTTGAAACTTCTCCTGCAAATCTGTTGTGAATGGTCATGTAAGCAAGTCGGGTTGTGCAAACTCACAGGCTGGTTTTGCAGCAGCCGAGGGGCTTGGGTGTTGACTAGAAACCCAGTTCTCTTGTTATTCTCAACAATTTTTTTGTCTTCCTACTAGGAGCAAATGCCAGCATGACTAGGATCTGAGGAAGTGCTTCTGTGTTCCTACCAAGGGTTTGTGGGTGCAGAGGAAGGGTGCAAGGACAGCAGGGACATTTTGAGCTACCATGGATATCCCCACCGATTTGGTGCCGTCCTCCATGATGTCCCAACCCGAGGTGATTGAGGTGAGTAGACCACAATGAAGCTCTGGCAGCTGAGCTGACTGAGCGTCTTTCTTATTTCCTCACTGAATTCTAGCTTTTTCTCCTGTCTCACTTCTGAGTCATCGAGGGAATTTTTCCTAAAATACTGTATTAAAGACACTCATCATTTGCTAAGAATGTTGTTATACTGTGAGGCACGGCATTGCTGTGTTATACTACTATTTATAGAAGAAAATACATGGCAAAATACAATGTTTATTGACTCCACATAGGTGGTCCCTGCACTATGGTTTGATTTTTACTGTGCCTAATGAATACAAAGTAGAAGGTCATAATGTGGTTCAGCTGGAATAATACCACAGGAAATTTCAGGTTTAGTGTTCTTATCAGAAAAGCTAAAGTTTTAAGCCAAAAGCAGCAATAAAACTAATAATATACTTACAATTACTAACACACTAATCTTTCTTTCATGAATCAAAGGTCTGTGTTTCAGACCTGATATTTATAAATGCCTAAGAGATTTCTTCAGCTCCATGTACTGAACACTACATACTTGTGTTTTCTGGGGAAGTAAATATTACAAACAGAAAAGGAGATGCTAATAACCGTCAAGATTTCATCTCAGAAAAGCATTTTCAAAGTCCCTTTGACTTCATAGAGACCCAAGTGTCTGTTGCAACTTAAAACTTCTAAGGATGTATATTTTACTGAAGAGGGCACCACAGTTGATTAAGGTAGATGTCAGAAAATTGAATATCTAATGTTTTTTTGCTTTTTTTGTTGTTGTTGTTGTTTGCTGGAGATTCTTTGGCTCAGGACACTACAGCTCCTGGCAATATGCACTGAAAAGTGCAGTAGTTCAGAGATCCCTGGACCTTGTGAAGTTACAAAAAAACATGTCTAGTAATGGGTGGTGATGTGAAACGAGCTGAATCTGAAATCTGCTTTGGAGAAACTTCTTTCTGCTCCTCTTCCTCCTGTGTTTCAAATGGAGAACTAGTATATTTTAAAGGTATTTTTGTTGCTTTTTCAAGTCACTGTCCCTGTGAGCGTCAGAGAAGGATTTTGTGTCTTTACAGCAGAACGGAATACCTGGTAGGAGATGGATGCTGTATGCTTGCGTGCCAGGCTGCCTGGCTGCTGCTGGACTCTTCTGCTTTCTGGACAGGCTGCCTGGCTGCTGCTGGACTCTTCTCCCTTTCTGGTGAAGAGACCACAGGCCATCTCCTTGCCTGCTCTGAAAGGCACCTGCACCGCTGTCTCCATGGGTTCTCTCTTCACAGCCTTCTTTATGTATCAGAAATTTGTGTATGTAAGGATTGCTGTTCAGGAAAAATGCCTTCTCAAAGGGAAAATAAGGTCAACTGTGGTGCAAGAATGAGTGGAAGAAAAGCTCTCACTTGTAAAGGACTTGATGATCAGCATAGTCACCATTCTGTTGTACTTATGGGTGAATAAACGCACATGTCCTGCGTCCGCAGAGAGTTTCTGCTGAATAAATCCTGCCCTGGACTAGCATCACTAGACCAAAGACTTAGCGTCGCTAGACCAAAGACTAGAGATAAATGGATTATTCTGGTCACTGACTGGTAATCCAGACAGCTCTCCTTCCACACTTTGGTTTTAGAGACTGTGCTTCAATGAGATTTGACTTGGGAGCTGAAAAGAAATGGCAACAGGAAGCAAAGGAAAGAATGGTATCTCAGTGTGGGAGATTATGGTAGAAAAATATCATTCACTCCACCTTGTGTTGTAAAAATGGACTCAAATTTGATATCCATATGGGCAAACTTACATGCATGCATGAATTCCGAGAGACGTCAGTAAACCATTGTAGATCTGATGATTGGTATAAGGCTTCAATCCTATGTAAAGGAGTAACAGCTCTGAACAATCAGCTGGGAGCCATGTGCATGTTTCTGAGGGTAAGGAAGAGTTTTTTAACTGGCAAGGACATAGTGAGACACATAGCTAAAGAGACGAATCATTAGATGGAAGTGTTGAAGTAAAGCACTTTTCAGACTGGGACTGCATGGGCTTGCCTTTCACGTTTGTGTTGACATACAAATGAATTTTGGATGTAGTTTAGAAAACTATATTCATTAAAATAATCTTTTTTTCTGGAGGACATTATTTTGCCTTTTAAAACTGAGCAGATGCCAGAGTGTGCTGCAGAAGACATTTAGAGACTAATGTTTTAAGGAAGGTTTGTTTCTTTTTTTTTTTTTTTTTAAAACTTGGAAGTAGCCTTACATGCCTTCTGCATGAGCTAGATGGCATCTCAGTTACAAAAAGAAGTGTTTTGCTACTTTACTTTAAACTTTCTTTATCTTTAATCTTTTTTATCTTTTATCTTTAAACTTTCCTTTAGCATTGCCAGGATAGTTGGCTTCCTTCACATTTGGTCAATTTAGTCTTGGAAATAAATACTGTCTATTTTGTATACACATGTACGTAAATGTATGTATGTGTGTACATCTCAGTAATAAATATTCCTCTGCCTATCATTAGTCCTTTAACTGCACAAGGCAAACAAGAATAGACTCTTATTTACCACGGAAGAGAATCCCAGAGACCTCAGCAGGACTTCTTACAATCCGAAGCCTACCCTGACAGGTTTTTGCTTGAGCTTGAATCCTACAGATGCTTGTGGTGGCACCACAGTGAGGGGAAGTTCCTGGTAATTTAATTGCTAATGGTATCTTTCTCAAGATTTGTCTTCTGGATCAAGTAACAAAAGTTTAACATTTTGGAAAAGTTTTTGGAAGTAATTTCTTGATACTAGATGTGAAATTATTGTTACTGTTTTAAAATATTCTTATGCTAGTGTGTCAACATAGGAAATGCTTTTGGTGCTCTCTACAACTCTCTACTGAAGCAACACATTTTCCACAATCATGTCCATTCATACCCTCCCTATGCACTGACCTGTCTCCAAAGCTCTCTGCTCCCATCTTCTTTCCCTCCCACATCATCCTGTTACCAGGCGTAAGGAGTGGTGATTAAGAGCACAGACTTAAGGCATCTTGGCCATGTTTAAATGAGAAGGATAAGTAAAGTTTGAGGGTAGTTTAGCTATCCATAGCTGAAATGTGGAACAGAAAATAGTTCTGGGACACCATATGTCAGAGAAGTCAATGAAACAAAAATTTTCCAGAATATGCTTTGAGTTTTTGGCAATGGGGTTTTATATAAGGCAGAATCTAGTGATTTCAGATTAGATAAGCCATTCTGCTCCTAAACAAAGAAAAACAAAAAGTAACAGAACTTCGATTTTTAAGTTGGGGATATTTTGTGGTACATGTGATGACTTCATACCTCAGCTATGTATAAGCAAAATTATATCATAGAAACCTGATTAGTCTGATAATGCAGTAAGCGGAAAGTTAAGTAATTCTGTAAGAAGCATTTAGCATCCCAGAGGGCTTTGCTGCTTGCAGAAAGGAAACATAACAAGTGGTGATCTAAACTGATTAATGTACTCTGTGGAGTGATTAGTATCTTTTCTCTTTGTGAATGGCATGAGATGAATTCTGCAGTAAAAGCTTTGAAGAAGAAATTATTTGAGCTCCAGTTGCTTAATGAACCAGGGACTTCCAACAGTGCTTCAGAAATGCTTAAAACAAGAAAACAACAAAAATTCATCATTCTCTCTTTGCTTTTGCCAGCAGTGGATCCTACCAGCCAAATATGAGAAGTAAATGAGTATATTTAAATAACTGCCTTGCAGCTGTTCCAAAGAGAAATCCAGAGTAGTTTCCATTATAGTGGCCTTTCATGGCTGTGTGGTTACCAGAGCCAAAAAACACTTCTACCACTCCGTGCCATTGAATACTTCTCTATTTTCCCTTCTTTTTGTTTGAATTAGAGTGGAAGAGATTTAAACTATCCTTGCCACAGAATGGTCATCCTCAGTAGCTTTTTCCTCTTTATAATGATGCTTGAGAACAGACTCCTGTGGGGTGGCACATGATTTGCATTTTGGATTTAGTGCCCAAATTTCTGCAGCCAACAAATGTGTTGATTTTTTTCTCCCCTTCTAGGTGAGTAAACAAATTAACCTCTTAACCAAAACAGATCTCTGGTGGTGGTAAATAAGGTAAACCAGAGAACAAAAGGAAGCGGTGAGACTGGAAGAAACAATTTGTGCTTAGAGGTATATCCACCCAGTTACAGGTATCATAGATAGGGGAAACTTAAATACCAGTATGCTTTTTTTAATTCTTATACTAGATGAGATTACCAGGGGTTCAAAATACATCTCTCTTTTGTTCAAAGTAGACCAATACTGCCTTATAGGCAGCTGCTCAGTATTGTATGAACAAGTTACTGATAGAGAACCCATTGTTGCCAGAGTCCTGAGAGAGATTTTTCTGTATTCTGTTTATGTATTTCACAAAGCAGTTCATCAAAGCAAAAGAAACCCAAACTGCCTGTTGTATATTTCAAGGAAAAAATGTATTTGCCGTGGCAAACACAGGGTAGTCTTCATATTTTTATTTGGAAATGTCAATTTCTAGCCCAAAATGAAATTTGCTATGCTCATTAACATAATTTTGAATAAGCGTTTTACTTGTAGGCTAAACTCTCTTAACAGCTCACTTTGCTGGTTTGCTTGGTGAGGAGTGATGGAAGAAGGTGTGCCCTGGAGATGGAAGTAGCCCCAATAGCCTACAGCATTTTTTCAGCATAAAAGGCCAGTCTTTCAGCTGCTGGAGCCAAGAATTAATTCCCAGCTTGGCTCACTGAGCACCAGACTGGGCCCAGAGGATTCATGTTGCAATTCACTATGTGTGGAAACTCACTTGGGATGTTAGAGGTGCAGATTTCTTTTTTTTTTTTTTTCCCCCCTCCCATTTCTTCCACCCTGATGGCTTCTAAAGTGACACAAATAGGGGACTGTGTGCTGCACCTCCCTCCAGAAAGCTTTTCGCGGGGCTGGGGTCTTTGGGGAAGGTCTGTCCTGTGCTGCACTCATCCTGCACAGCAGCCTGCAGGGACTCGCAGCAGGTCGGATGTCTGGCTACGATGCTCAGGTTGAGGATAAGGCAGATAGGCAACCAAGGAGTGAACTGGGTGAGGTAGTGGAGAAGCTTAATCTGCATCATGACACAGACTTTTTTTGAAGGCATAAGAGGTGGCATATTTCAGTCACTAAATTAGCTGATGGAATATAATTGCCTTCCTGTGTCTCCCACAAAGCCAGGAGGTGTTGAGCCTAAACCCGTGTTTGGCTAATGTTTGTGAAGCTTGTCATGAAAGCTCCCCCTCAAGGAAACGAAGCTTGAAGAGCTTTGCAGAAACCCTTTCTGTACTCTGTGTGGGACATTTGGGCTCAACATGCCCAATCACGTCTCTCCTAGTGGCAAAGCTAATTAGCTTATTTTTGCAATACCTCCGCATTGCAGCGGTGGCCTCCCTTTGAGAGGAGCTTGGAAGGCAGAGACGGGGCAGCAGAGAAGTGCTGTGTGGTCTGGGAACAAATCTCTGGTAATCGGTGTTTAAGCCATCCTAGCAATGTAAGGGGGGACGTGATGATGTAGAACTATGCCGTGATTCAGTCTCCATTTCCTGCTCAACTGGAAAACATTCATCAGAACACGTAGGTAGCGCTTGCGAGGGATGCAGCTCATCTGAAAATGCTGGATTTGTGGAAAAGGAGCAACAATGCAACAGTGTTTGAATTATTGGGTAGGTTGCTGGAGGGATGAGTTCACTCTCTCTCTGTGCTTAGATTTTTTTTTCCAATTCTTCTAGCTTTTTAATTTCCTAAATATCCTTTTGCTTGCAGAATTCTGCAGTGAAAGAGACTCCATGTGAGCGTGCAGCAGTTCCTTTCTGCAGCAGTAGAAAGTGCAAGAAGTTGAAACCACAGAGCTGGCAATCTGGGGGCCAGTTGGGCCAGCTCAGTATGCTCCTGACCATCACTGCTCTTCAGTAATGCTCTTGTGTTTGAATAGTGAATTGCATGGCCCTGATTCATCTATCCTGAAAAAGCTGTAGGGCCAAATCGAGGTATTGCAGACCTGATAGTTAGTGACCCTGGCATCTTCCAGAAGAAAGGTATTTTTAGAGGTAGCTGAACTTCCTGCTCTCACCCATTTCTTTTTTAGCCCACGGAAGCTATTTTTGAACTTGCTTTTGTAGTAGTCGACAGTGAATAAGCACTAAGGAAGGTCAACACCCTCCCTGGTTTTATAGTCAATCTGTGAAGGTCGTAATCATAGTTTCCAACAGGATCTGTGTCACTTGTGAATTATACCTTCCTCAGTAGAAGTAAAATTGCTTCTTTTTCCAGTGTTGCTGGTGACTGGGTCTCTTTGGTACACTGAGTGTCTGGATATGTCAGCTTACCCTTTTCAGGTATAAACTGTAGGATCCAGAGAACTTCTCAGTTCGGTTTCTAGTAGTTGGGACATTTGTTAGCTCTGAGACTCCGTAGTAATACAGTCTACTACAAAAGCATCCTAAAAATTACTGGTTATGCTAGCCATTGCCACACAATCCATAAGTAACTTTATGCTTTATCATGTTATAGCAGAGTTAAAGGGATCCCCTTGCAAAGAGAGTCACTTCCTTGCGTCTTTTCAGCTACGTGAAAGGCAAAATGCGTCTAGTCAAATGAAGAAGTGTCCTCCTGTGACTGAACCACCACATCTTAACATACAAGTTTTTCTTTAAGTCTGCCAAACAATTACTTTGGGAGATGCAATTCTGAAAAGGGTGTCTGAGGAGCTGTTGTATCTTCATGATAGGGTTTCATGCTTTCATTGAGCAGATGAAATTATATCTGTACATAAGGCATGGTAGGCATAGGCTATAATGAATCAAGATCCTTGTCTTGAGACTTTTTGATTCTTTGGCTTAAACTTTGGGTAAATGCCTCCTCAACTTACACTTTTATTTTTAAAGGAAACATAGTCTTTTCCCCTTTATTTTTAAACCTCTTATTTCTTTTGCGTTCTGCAGTTTGAACAATATTTTGTGCTTTTCATTAGGTAATAGAGAAATTTTTTTGCAAATTGGATTTTTTTCTCATCTGTTACAACTTTACTTTCATAAAACCCGTGGTTTTGCAGTTGTGGGTTGAGAAAGTACATATTGACTAAATTATTCCTATACTTACTTGCTTATGCTTATTTTAAAGATATTCTTAATTGATACCCTTATTTGGGGATTTTGAAGTTGGCGGTTCCCCCAAGATTTTCAGCTCTAGCCTTCCTGGTATGTTGGTGAACTTCAGAGTATTTAGCTAAACTGAAAGCAGTGCTACTGCTTTTGCATTCGCTGCTGCACTAAATGTAGAGCTTTAAGACATCTATTGCTGTTTTGGAGTCCTAGTCTACCATTCCCAATTCTGCATTTCCTCTGAAATATTTTCTGGATTTCTGGGCAGCGCTGAGAATGATAAATACTGTTTTTGGGATCCAAGGGTAGCTACCTCAGAATTAAAAGCTCATCCTGTATGGAACGAGTGTCCTCTGAGTCTCACACACTTCAAGGAGACTGCATTTAAGTTGCATGACTTCTGAAAAACTGAGGTCTCTGGCTTGTACTTGGCATTTCATTGTATGCAGAATTGTCATCTTCCTCAGGCTTCCTTGCCAAACAAATTGCTTTTCGTCTCCTCTCTGTGTTCTGGGTAAGAAAACAGCAGCATGTCGAAGCTAATTCAGTAAAGGGAAAAAAGGAGAGGAGCAGACTGTGTTTGGAGAGCTAAGGGTTAAAATAGTTGTAAGAGTTTTCTTGGATATGGAATCATTTTTGTGGCTTCCAAGTTTTAAAAGCTCTGTAAAAGTCAGACCTTCGTATTCTAAGAATGTCCAGCTCTGTTTCTCTCGGTGAGAAATAAATGCACCCATACCTGCTGGGGGGAGTGGTCCTTTTTTTTTCTTTTTCATTTTTTTTGTTAGGTGGACTGAGGAACTCTGCAAACTCTCAGATTGCAGTGGGTTTTGTAAACTGATCATTTGCCCCTTAGGCACCTTGTGCTAACTAATGCTTCGTTTAGGCAATATCAATCAGCAGTGTTTGAAAACTTGTTGGTGTTTGTTTTCCACCCTAAGCATCTTTCCATGCACAGCCCTCACCAGGTGGGCTGTCACTCACTACCGAGCTGGCAGGATCCAGAGCTCCCCTCTAACCTTCCTGCTCCAGGCAGCCAGTGCCTTCTCCGCTCGGGTCTCTTCCCCGAATGGGGAGGGGGTAATGGGCTGCTCACCCAAAACACCCCATGGGCAAGCTACTCCATGCCTTGGACCCAAATCCTCACCCCTCTCTTTAAGCTGTGATGGAGAGGTGTGGGCAGCAGCAAGATGAATCAAGCACGAAACACTGACAAGTTGCTTACACGGGCTCTTCTTCCCAACCTCCCCACTGCCATCCCAGTGGCATAGCCCCATACCACCAGAGGAGAGGAGCTGAGAGGGCGAGTATAGCAGATAGTGCCTGGAAAGGCCAGTGCCAAGGTGATGTTCTGGCCGTGGGATGACTAGGTGTTGACTGTAGAAGCAGAGCGAGTTTTATTAAGTCCTGCTGCCAAGTCTCCTGGTCTGTGTGTACTGTGTAGTGGTTATAACGACGTCTCATGATTTTGAGAGTTTTAACTCCAGGTACTCAGGATTTTCTTGTTCTTTGGTTTGGGACAACTGTATCTTGAGTATTAAATCAACCTCACATGGTTAGAGGAGGCTTTGTTTTTAGCCTGCTATTACTCCATTTCGCTTTATCTGTGTTGTTGTTTTATAATTCAGACGTTTTCTTTTTCTACACAGATGTGTCCTAGAGGTTTAGTTAACATGGGCAATTTGCAGCTCAGTTTGTTTTAAACATCTGTTGAGATATACTAAATGGATGAGGTAAATCTCAGGGCACTGCACATCTGGCTTACCCAGGCAATGAAACACACTGAGTGGAAACTTCAGGAAATTAAAATATAAACTTCCCTGCCCCTTTTCCTGCAGGGGCAGGAGAGGGGATGGGTCTGCCTGCTTGCATATGCCATTATGGTATGTTAACACTTTCGGTACTCAGAGGCACGTTGTATTTCCCTCCTGCTTGAGCCTTTCTAGTCAGAGAGCAGCATCACGGGTAAATGTGATGCCTTGGGATTTTTACGTTCATGATATAGGCTGAGAAAGATGATCGTCTGGAAGTCCCCTGTTTGAGCTTCTGTCAGCAAACTGTCTCTTCTTATGCTCTTCTTTCCCTTGGGACTGAAAAGATTGCTTTTAAAGAAGATCCCAGGTTTTAGATTAGCATGCCCTAAAAACAAAACTTTTCCAAAATCCCTTATGCGAACAGAGATTTTTGTTGCTGTGTCTTCAAAATGAGAGAAGCAGCCAGTGAGCCTCATGCTGTTCCTCCAGGATTACTCAAGTGCTGTCATGCTTTTAAATTTAACACGTCTGACTCTGCGGTGTTTTACATACTCTAATGTGCGTTGCATACATTCAGCCCTGGCTTGGCGTTTTGTGAATAAGACAAATGCGCATCACTTATCAGTGCATGTTGCAGTGAGCTTTTTTTATCATATCTTGTTTCAGATTTCATATGAAAAGGCTGGGGAGGATATTACAAAATTGGGGGATAATTCACTTTCTAAGCCCATGTGCAAAACAAAGCCACCAAAAAAAAAAAAAAAAAGAAAAAAAGAAAAAAGTGATATCTACTACATTTTAAATTTCTGAATTAAAAATATGTGTTCTGCCAGGTGTAGCTGGTCTCTCTCCACAGGAGCAACAGCGAAGCAGGAATCGTTACATATGGACAGCAGCCATCTGAAAGAAAAATTTAGATCCACAAATATACAGACAAAGAGAAAATTTATTCAGGATCACAAAAGTCCACTAGATCCTGGAGTCCTGACCTCCTCTGTAACTCAGACTGTAAGACTGCATCCAGATATTCCTACAGAGAGAAAAAAAAACAGGGCATTTACATAATTAATGCAGATGTTGGCAAGCTTTTATAAGAGCCACTGATTCATTCATATGACTTCCTCTCTCCCTCAAGGGTTCTTATACTTGACCTGTTATTACCACACGGTCTTTAACCAAAGAATTAAAGCCAGATGTCTTGCAGCTAGGTCTCCCTTTGTTAAGTATTCCTTACAAATCGTTTTTTCTGTGCAACAGCGAGATCCTACATGAGAACTTTTTAAAATTCTTAGATAATTAAGGCTGAAAGGTTTCTAACCTAAGAGTTGATGTATCCTAGAGGAACAGTAAAAGTTTTATAGTCACTGTGCTGAAAAATACTGTTTACTCTAGCTTTTTATTATCCGGGGTCTGCAAATGTTTCTGATCGATGTTTAGGTTGGAGGTAAAATCATTCTAAAAAGACCTTTTTCTTTAACGTAAATCCAAATGTCATGTAATGCATTTGGGATATAGGTGGAAAGTTTTGTAGGTTGCTTTATTGGAATTAGCTTTATTGTGTTGACAAACAGAGGGAAATGAAATGAAACTGAAACAGCTTTGGGTAATTCTAGGGAAATCTTGATCCGATACTATTTTCATTCAAGTCCAATTACTAATTCTGTTTCCCAATTCTGTACATTTTTGGTTTTAACATGAAGGTCAGGTTAGCTGTAGCATTTCCTGCAGAATGGCTGGAGCTGTCCAAAACATGGGGTTTTGTTTGCATGTTTTAATAGGAAGAAATTCTCCTCTTTTAGTGTTGTTGATCTCTTCCTTGGTTGGGCTTATTACCTGGTTTCTTGCTAAAACTGGTCGTCTTTATGTAAAGATTCAAGTTTTGTCAGTAGAGTTTCACAGCCATAAAAGCAGGTTGTCAGAGCCAGCTCTCCTGCGTCTCTTTAGAACGAGACTTTTTAGACATGAGTTTCTTGTTTTGGTTTTTTTAATTATTATTTTTACATCCTCGTTGTTAAGCCATGCTAAACAAGGACCCAGTATGTTATTCAGAGGGGTTTCTTTTTCTATGGTTTGCCTTTTGGGAATTGCACCTTGAGTAATTGGCTATAACTGAGGAAGGAAACTCACTAAGAATTTTCTTATTAGCCAACAGTTTTATGCATAGCTTCTACATACTGGTGGAGTATGGAGCTTGTTTGTTGCACCCATAGCTGCGCTCAGCTGAGTACTCTGCAAGGAAAATTAATCATGTATTCCCTGACATAGCCATAACAATACTTAATGCAAGAACTAAGGTTTGATGCTTGGAACGCTAGTTAAGTCAAATATTGCTTTTCTGATTTCTTGTCTCACTCCTTCTATTTCAAATTGGAATAAGCCAGTTCAGATGAGTTATACTTAAAAGTACGGTGTATTTCAAACCCTGTTTAGAAATGTGGCTGATGGAAAAAGAAGAATGCTCATAGAAATACAGTTGCATGCTTCTTTTATTGTTTACAAATGCACTTCATGCCTTACGGACAGACACAGCCCCTGGCCCTGGCAATTCACAGTCTTGGAGCATATTGATGATCTTAACTTAGGGTGTTCTTCCCAGTTTTTAAGACAGGACAAGAAGGAATGCCCCTGATGGAAACCTGAATGAGTCAAAACCTGCTGGGAAATGTAATCCACTTTTCCTCCTCTTTGAGGAGCTCTTCTTTTAACACCGCTACAGCCAAACAATAGTTTTATGCACTGATAAGTAAATAAGGTGTCCTGTAACAGTTAACTTTTCTTAATTATGAATTGCATGCCCTTCTCTCTAAGTGAATTTTTCAGCAGGTCTGCTTGGCCAGAAGCTCGTTTGCTGTGCAATTTACAACTACGTCAGAAATCATGCTAGCTCCCAGAGCAGATGGAAGCATTTCTCGTGGTTTCTAATCTGGTTGCTGTTACTAGACTCCTCAGCACAATTGTTGCGAGTTGTGGAATGCCATTTGGTCTGAAAAAATAAATTTGTTCTGAAGTGTGTTCCCTTCCTGTCCCCCTCCCTGCTCTCTGTGCATGTCTTGTCCATGGAGGCAATCATGTGTTTTCAGTTCTGATGTCATTTGGGTTTTTTCTCTCTTTTTTTCCTCTCTTCTTTCAGTCCACAGCCATGAGCGAACCACAGTGCTACTACAATGAAACCATTGCCTTCTTTTATAACCGAAGTGGAAAATATCTAGCCACTGAATGGAACACTGTCAGCAAGCTTGTAATGGGACTGGGGATTACCGTCTGCATCTTCATAATGCTGGCTAACCTCTTGGTTATGGTGGCTATTTATGTCAACCGCCGATTCCACTTTCCTATTTATTACTTAATGGCCAACTTAGCCGCTGCGGACTTTTTTGCAGGGCTGGCCTACTTTTACTTAATGTTCAACACAGGACCCAACACTAGAAGATTGACTGTAAGCACCTGGCTTCTTCGTCAGGGTCTCATTGACACTAGCCTGACAGCCTCTGTAGCCAATTTGTTGGCCATTGCTATTGAGCGGCACATTACAGTTTTCCGAATGCAGCTACATACTCGGATGAGCAACCGGCGAGTGGTGGTCGTAATTGTTGTTATCTGGACTATGGCCATCGTCATGGGCGCGATACCAAGTGTCGGATGGAACTGTATTTGTGATATCACTCACTGCTCCAACATGGCACCACTCTATAGTGACTCTTACCTGGTCTTCTGGGCTATTTTCAACCTGGTCACTTTTGTGGTCATGGTGGTCCTATATGCTCATATCTTTGGGTACGTCCGCCAAAGGACTATGAGAATGTCCAGACACAGTTCTGGACCCCGCAGGAATCGGGACACCATGATGAGCCTCCTGAAGACTGTGGTCATTGTGCTTGGTAAGTGCTTACTTTGCCTCCCTTGTTCTCCCCCCTCTCTTTCTTATTAGGTGATTTCAGTAATGCATGTCCAGCTTCTGGGAGGTCGGCAGCATTTGGGAGACACCAGAAGAGGTGGGGATGATAAGAACCCCCAGCATTCATTACTGTGTTGAGACTATCAAGCTTAGTTATGGAAATGGGTATCAGAGACTTGGTCACTCAGCCCTGTAACATGAAACTGATGAAAATCCAGGACTTCCAGATGTAAGGTGGTGGTTTTTTTGCAGCAATGCAGGTTTAAAACTTGTTGTAGCAGTGTTTGCCCTTTTGCCTTTGAAGATGCCAAATAGCTGCAACCTTAAAATAGTACAGGGAAGGTTCAGTCTTCCACTGAAGTATGTCTTGTCTCCTTTTTGCCACTCAAAAGGTGTTGTGTGTATTCAGGCAGCGTTCCCATGTCTGGAAAACAATAAGGGGCTACAGGCTATTGATGAAAAGACTTTGCATGTTAAGCAGGACTGCATGTACAGCTTGCTCAGGTCTATAACGTTCGGCACATCTAAGCATCTGCCAATTTGCTAATACAGAAAAGTTGCATCTGAGGCACTGGTGTGCTTTAGCACACTGCTCAGGAGTTGCCTAAGCTTCAGGGCTTGGAAAACAGGGAAACATGAAGCAAATATCATGACACACTTTGGAGTCAGAACTTTTCTGTCTTTTTGTGGATGGCTGTATTTGGGTTTTGCCTGGGGCTCTCAGTTCCCTTATGCAAAAGCACAGCCTGGATACTGGGTACCATTCCCTGGTGATTTTCTTTGCAGTTTGTTCTGCTCTTTGTTGCTGCAGATGACAGTGAGCTGCAGGCAGGCAGGAATGATGCCGGTTGTCTCCTTGTCCCAGTCTGTGTTTCCACCCATGAGGTCCTCCAGCGCAGTACACAGTCTCTTGGGATCCTAGTACCCTGTTGCATTGTGAAGTTGCCCTAGTAGTCCATAAATGCAACTGTACACTGTTTGTGGAGCCCAAAACTTAATCCCAGTTCATGCTTTGACATCCTGATTTCCATGGCTTTACACCATGGCTTGTGCTTTCGAGCAGTTACTGTCTGCACAAAGGCGGCAGAGTAGTTGTAGAGATTTGATGTGAGTCACTGTGTCAACCATATGTTAGTTTAAGAAAGTACGTTTTGCTCTCTGACCTAGTGATAGCTCTGTAATCATAATATGAACTGTGTATTTGACTAACCTGTTCAGCCATTGATAAGTCGTATTCCTACACGTCCTGCGCTTCTCTTCAGGGAAAGAATCTCTAGGAGTTTTGTGCGGGAGGCTGTAGAGGTGGGTAAACTTCTCCTGACTGCCTGATGGTTCAGAAATCTGTCCCTCCCCACCTCTGTGTTCCTCCTCACAGAAGGCAAGAGGTTAAGAACACAAAGAAAATTCAGGTTTTGTAGTCGTCTTCTTAGGAAATAGATCCTTGTTTTCCTTCCTGAATGAATTGCTGTTCATGCAGCAGTGGAGTATTTCCTGTGAGGTGAAAGACTGGCTCAGACTTAAAATAAAAAAAAAAAGAAAAAAAAAAGTGGGAAATAGTCAGTGCTTATACCAGTGCAATGCAGAGTTGTAAGAATAAATAAACAGTCACTGAATAAATAGCACATGGCAGCTAATCCCAAGCATGTATGGGACTAGAGGTACGTATGCAGCTGGAAGGGTAGGCAGTGACTGCACCCTCCTCCGTTCTCCTATGAGCAGAGGTCACAGGGAAGATGTACAGGCCACCCAGTGTGGCCACAACAGTAGAGGTGTACAAGGAACATGAAGTAGCCCTTTTTTTCCCCCTAATAAGTACATTATTTTTTCTAGGTATTTTTCTGGAAACACTGGAACAACTCCAGAGGTTAAGTAGCATTAGCCAAACTGAAGGTGACCCAAGTTTAGCTGCTGATGTAGTTCAGTAATATCTCTGATTCCTCATTGGGGCTATTTGGAGTAAGATTTTTCAGGACTGCAGGTAGCACACGTTGAAGTTTTCTTCAAAATTCAAACAGGGCCTTATTTCTTGTTACTGGTGCAGTTAAATTCATTCAGTGTTATGCACACACTCTGCTTTAGCACCTCTTCTAATCTGCATAAAACACCATTTACAGAGAGAGGTAATGTATTATTTTATTAAATCTGTTTGAAGAAAAAAAGGCAATCCCAGGTTGTGACACTATTCATCCTGTATTTGGATGTCCCACTTCAGTATTATTTTGAAAAGGTGGTGTTTTTTTTTTTCCAAAGCAGTGTGGTTTCTTTGGTTGGAGGAGGTCAGCCGCAGGGCTATAGTGTAAAGAAGCAGCAGCACTTTCACCTCCCTATCACCTGTGAGACACAGTTGCAAGATAAAAATGGCTCAGAAACAGCTGTGGAGTTGGGTTTTTTAAATAATAATTAAAAAAAATAGCCTGAAGCCAAGAATCAGGCATGGGGGCAACCACAGAGACTTTTGGGAGGTTAAATGTTCGTACATCAGGGTGTTAAGCAGACTGCTAGCTGAAGCACGAGAAAGGTTCACTAGTTGCCATCAGCTGCTGAGTGCTGTCCCATATTGCTGAATTTGCACTTCCAATGGAGGATTGTTCTGTGGTTCTACAGAAAAAAGCTAAGCATCGCTTCGAAGCGCTGGTTAGGCGATGTCTCAGTTTGGAGCAGACGGCACGGTCAGCCTCCTGATCAGGCGGGAGTCCTGGTGCTCTGGCACTGCTTGCAGACTGCTTGCAAGTCTGGCTTAAAATTTTCACAAGCAGAAGATTTAATTTCAAGTGCTGTGCTTCCCAAGTGCCTTCTTGCAAAGGTAGTCAATGCATAGTGCTGCAAGTTTATCTGTTACAGCCTTGGGAAAGGCAGAAAAGGTGCGTGTCTTAGACTGCCTGCAACAACTTGCTGAACGCTTATCTCATGCTGTCTGGCTTTTTCTGCATCAGTGAACCTCAGTAACACAGAGAACAGACCCTCTGCCTTTCTTAACGGTGCAGATCAGGGTAATACATTGGTGTTTGAGGCAGAAACCAACTTTTTGCTGGAGGTGGAGAGGGGACAGGAAGCATTTCAGTTTATTCTTCAGATCCCTCTCCCTCCTCTCCTGCCCCACAGCTGAGTGGTGAAGGGACCTGGTGTGTGTCAGCTCACTCCCCAGGAGGAGGCAATTCATTCTGGAGGAGAGGGAGGGTGCCTTGGGAACCAAGGGAAAACAGAGCTGGGAGTCTGAGTAAACCTATGAGCATTGGCAGAGGGAGACAAACTAGTCCTCGTCTTAGGATCCTTGTTACAATGCTGCTCAGCTGTAAGTAACCCCCTTGTGATTTGGGCAGCAATGAACTGTTCGTTTGACTTTTAAACTTCCTTAAATGGGTCTTCCTGAAGTCGTCCTGCTGGCTGTACTGCCAGGCAGAGCCTCGCTGCTGCAAGCAGAAGATCATCTTTTCCCCTGTCCCCATCCACGCTACGTTTCGGGGGACAGGCGGGGGAGGGAATTAATACAAGAGCTTCTTGTTTGTTAGCTGCCTAACACCGCCTGCCCTCCTCGCGCCTTGCTGCCTTGCTCCAAGAGGAGCAGAGCTGCCCCGAAGGGGGTCAGTCCTGCCGGCAGCGATGCTGTCAGCATGTGCGGGGCGGACGCCAGCCGCCTCTGACAAGAGGGTGATTGTGTGGGGAGGGCTACGGCCGCTTGACGCGCTGGCTGGAGCGGTCGGGATCTGGCACACTGCGTCATCCCAGAGCTGGTGGGATGCTGAGTCCTAGGAACAAGTCAAAAGCAGAGAACAGATTTTTTTTTTTTTTTTTTTCCCTTTTCATGCCCTTTTGTTTTTTTTTCCTTGAGTAAAATATTTTAAACAGAAGGAAGTGATTTCATAGTTGAGCCCTTTTTTCTTTTAACAAGGCTGCTTTTGAAATCTTTCGAAAGTAACAAGGAACATAAAGCTCTTTCTCTAGAGCATGCCGTTCCTTTGCGCCGGGGCTAAGGCAGGACTGATCTGTGTACTGCACAGAGCCATAAAATCGGGTCTGGTTTGGCTTGCAGCTCAATGACACCTTGCCTTTCACCACCACCAAGTGTTACATCTAAATGAGCAATCAAGGGAACAGGCAGAAACCTAGCAGATACAACAGCTGAAAGTTGGCATCCTCTCTTCCATCCTCCACACTTTGTTATCTTATGTTTAAGGACAAAGCTAAACTGTTTTTCTGGTGGAGGTCATAGTTAGACTCTGAATGCATTTGGCCCAGCCAAATGCAGGTTTGGCCCAAAAGTGGATGACAATATCTAACTACTGTTTTAAGAAGTGGTGAAAGCACTGAAAAAGGATTTCAGAGCTCAGGGCTGAAAAAACTAGCTCTGCTCTGGATTTCCATGGCCTGGAATAAGTCGTGAAAGGCTAGGGTCTTTTAGGGGTTCTTAGATACCTGCATTTGTAGATAACTACCGGCTTAGATCATTACTGTTGGAAAGTTAGCCTGTATATTCTCCTGCCTAATGCTGATTAAACACCCATCCTTAATTTGTCAGCTCTTGTTTTTACAATGTGGATAACTCTTCCCTATACCTCCACACACATCTTTGGGCATTCTTCTCTATTTAGAAGTTAGACTGTGAGATTATGATACTGAGGTTTTATAACTAAATTTTAAATAATAATAGCAACAACTTCTTACGCATATTTTATCAATTCTTTCAGTTAGCTTTCTGTGTTGGGTGAGTTCTCAATGGTGTTTGGCCAAAATTAGGCATGCCTGTTGAGCCAAGCACCACAGCTTGCCCCCAGGATGTAGGGAGAGCAAACAATGAATTAATGATTGCTTACCCTTTATGTTCTTGAGAACTAAAAAGACACTTAGGCCTTTCCTGCCTGTAAGACCATCCACTTTGGAGAAATGTGGTTTATTCTGTAAGATTTGGGAAACTAATGTGGGCACTGATTAAAAAAGTGAAGGTTCTTTTTGTGTAAACTGTTTTGATTTAAAGGAGTCTCACTGTGTTTGAAGACAGTCCCTTACTTATTGTAACGAAGCAATAAATGCAAGGAAAACATCTGGAAGTTCAGTATAAACATCTGGAAGAGTGGAACTGCTCAGCAACAGCTTTTTTCCTGCCCTTTCTTTCTGCCACAGTTATGAATTGCAAGAGAGACTTATTTTTATACTTTTATAGCTTTTCTTTCACAACTAGGTACCAAATGGGGATGGAAAGCAGCAAATAACTATGGTAATGCATGTGAGTGTCAACATATGCTGTAGCCAGACAGTTAAACCAACTAAAGTGCATTATTGATAACTTTAACCTTTCTGGGTGATTGATTGATTGATATGCAGCATTTTATTCCAAGATCAAAACCATGAAGTTCTGTGGAGGCACACTTTTTAAAAGATGTTTTCAATATCTACGCTGTCTCTTCTGGCATGCAGTCTGCATCTTTTCCAGCTTCCTCCCCTCATGCAGTAAGAGCACTTGATTTTCAGTAGAAAATAAAAAGACTGTGAAATAGTGCTACAACTGGAATGACAGCATCCTGTATTTTGTCAGAGGCACGTCTTTATTTCCATACCCCTCATGCAGTGTCGGGTGGTTAACTGGCATGGCCTATCTTCATCAGCCCCTAAATCGTAAGGCTTTGACCTACCTAAGTATTATTAACTATATTTCAGCAGTTACCAAGTAAGAGGTCCTGGGCCAAGATAAAGATGATCTTGTCTAGACAGAGCTTGGTTATGGCATCACTTGAACTTCAGCAGACCTTCCCTACCCATGGAAAGTGACTCTGGTGGGCCAAAGCAAACATCAGCCCTGGTAGCGCAATGCAACTGATAAGAGGATCTTTTGGAGAGGCCAGGGTTTAACTCTGAGCCTTGTGACTGGAAGATGACAACTTCACCTATCTACCTCCTCCCTGAGGAGTCCTGCTGGCGTGAGGAGAGCCAAGCTCTCCAGCAGCGTTTTCCCTGAGATGACTGAAAATGAGGATATTGTCTTAGCTTGGAGATGTCCTGCCACCAGGTAGCGGTGGCCCCGTTTGGAGAGGAGCAGCATCCAGTTGTGTTTTTCCCTTGACGTTACTACATTTTCCTTAGAGAGCTGGGCTGGGCAGTGAAATCAGGCTGTGTTCAGATGAGAGTGGTACATTTCACAGCTTCTTCTCTGGAAGTGGGGGAGCGTGAAGCCGTAAATACCGGGTTACCCTGTGGCCAGCACGGGGGGGCTCATTCAGAGTCACCAACCCTGCCTGACCTCTGCGTCACAGTAATGTCGCTTGTGTATTGATTTAGTCCTGACGGAAAAACGGGGCAATAAACTCTGGAACTGGCGCTGGCAATACAAGTCTGAGCATCAATGACTTTCTGTTCTAGCACACAGGGTGCAGTTATGTGCAGTCCCAGTGTTTTTAGATAAGTATATTTTAAAAGTGCATAAACTGTGAATTTAACCCACAGTCAAGTAAACTGGGAAATTGTGGCTGATGACCGTAGTCTAAATGGAGCGCTCCTCATAGAGTTTATAAGATTAATTCTTATTACCGTTGTATGGAGAAGAAAGGTTTATAAGAAGTGCTTTCAGAGCTGCAGTGTGATGGCAATACTTTGAAGCTGTATCGTCAAATATTTGCATGAAGAACTGAAATCTTCATTAAAATTATTCTATATGTTTTGTTTTTTTTTTTAATAGCATACCTTATCTTACAGGATTTTTGATGGCTTGGATTTCTTTCTCTTTTCTTAGTGGAAGTCCTTAACAGTAGTTGTGATTGCTCCTCGGAAGCTTCCTTGGAGGAAAATAACACATACGGTTTGGGGTTGGGGTGGTTTCCAGGGCTTGCTCTTACTACTTATAATGTATTATCTTCCCCCCACCCCCCCACCCATGCATCTTAATGACATTTTGGTATTAACTTTAAAAAAAAAAAGTGTACATTCAGCTTGCAAGTAGGTGAAGCAGAATGGAGGTCTTCATATTATTGCTTGTATTTGTTAGACGATTTCATTGTGAAATCATTCAGATTTAGTAACAAAAAATAGAATTTTCATTATGTCTGTTATCCATAACGAGTGGACTAATATTTTTATGTTCATACATCTAAATGTCCATATTCTTATTTTCTTGATAAATATAGCTTTATTACTATATTAGACAGATCTAGCACTGTTTTATAAAAGGAAGAGAAATTTTCGCAAAGAACTGTTAAAAATCAGTTAGTTATATTTCATCAGCAAAATAGGTTTCTGCTTTCAGTTAAAGTAATGGAGGCATGAAAAGTTCCTAAGTATCTAAGCTGTAATCTGTATGTAATTATACAGTGATTGGAGTGTGTCTTAAATTTAAGACCCTTTGGACTTGCATAGGATGTTTCTCGCTTGCTTGTTTTTTTCATGCTGCTAGTAAAAGCAATACTATGTGTGCTCTCTGACTCTTAATCTGTCTCTCTAAATCTCACTCACTGATCATTTTTATTGTCACCTATAGTCCTGCAAATTAATTCCAGTTGATTTTTTTGAATTTTGTCTAGTAGCCCCAAACCAAATCTCTTCCCAGTACTGCTTGGCTGGCGAGGATATTGAAAGGAAAAAGAATAAGGAAGCAAAGCATCTGGAAATTACACTGTGGTCAGTTCATTTGTGTGATAAACTTCATAGGTAGCTTTCTTTTTCAAAACAAGCCCATGCAAGCTCTCCTTGCTGAAGCAGAAGTTATTGGTGCCTTGGATCCAGGCGGCTTTTTCTCTGAACCCGGAGCCTGGTCAGGTTTGTTGAGTCTCATTATAAATGTTTTGCTTAATTTCTTCACTGACTCTCCCAATTAAATTTATTGCATCCCCAGCTAAAGCTGATACGTCCCTGGTAACTGACTTTTCTCTAAAGTATTCCAGGTATCCCTGTGTAATTCATTGCTTCACCCTGGGGAAACCATTTGGAAGTTTCCCCCTTCTTTCCCCCTTTAGTTAAGAATAAATATTATTTATTTTCATTTAGGATCCTTTGAAACTGTGCTTTGAGGAACTTCCATCATTTCCCAAAGCAGGAATGTGGGTTTATTTTATTTTATTTTTGAAAGGGGAAAATCCCTCTAGTAAATCTATTCCTTTACATATGATGGAAATGAGGCCTTGTTTAATAAAAGTCTTTACCCTGACTTCAGTATAATTTATTACTTTTTCAGGGAAGAAATAAATTTAAAGGGCAAAGGAAAGCTCTCTGCATTTTTCCAAGAATGGCCAGAGAGGGATAAACCTTGAGTAGTTCTTGGTTTGTACTCATGTTCAGCTTTTGATTTAAAAAAAGAAAAAAAAAATTATAATTGTAGAATTGCTTGCATAGATTGTCTTTTCTTTCCAAAAGGCTTCTAAAAATGCATTGCAATGGCAAAAGTAGGTATTCTTCTCAACAAGGCCAAGGGAATTGTTTTTTATGTTTCTTTATGGATAATAGGATTTGGAAATCACACCCTTACCTCCAAGCAATAGAATCCAACCTTTTCTGTTGGATCTAGGTGAAATAACAAACTGCTGGCGAAGGAGTGAAATTCAGTTAGTGAAAATCCACAGTAAACCAAAATTAATTAGTACCATATCTCGCTCTGCTGTCTAATTCCACTTAGCAGTGCTACATCCATGAGTTAAGTACTGATCAACCTCGGCTTCTCCAAAATAGTGGAGATAGGGACGTGTTGTGGGACATTTGCTCTAACCTAGAGGTCTTGGTAAACTTTGAGAAAAGCTGAAGGCTCAGGGTAGAAATCGTTACCAAGAAAAAAATTTGAAAATCAGCGTGTGCAGGAAGACTTGCATGTAAAACGTCAGCATATGACTAAGACCTACTGATCTCAGGCTTTTTGAGGTGAATTTTTTGGAATCGAAGATGGGTATCCATCCTTTAGAAGAGGCAACAGTAACGCTTTTACAAAATGGCTCCTTGCAAGATAACATTTTTGTCCTCTAGAAAGCACATAGTTGCATGGGGAGTTTGGTTCTACATGTTTTGCTTAATTTCTTCACTGACCCTCTGGGTTAAATTTCTTGCATCCTCAGCTAAAACTGATACATCCTTGGTGACTGTTACAGCAAAACATTTGCCGTCTGGAAGATCTGGGGTAATGTCCATGTCCAGCCTCTGGCTTGTGTTTTCATCTTTGAGATACCATTTGTCCTTCCCGTGCTTCAGCGAAAACCGCTCAAATGCTAAGCCAAACTTAGAGCTAGACCTCAGCTTGAGAAACTACGCGAACAAGAATGCCAGCTGTTAACTTGTCCCATTGCAAAACTGCATTCAGTGAGGCACTGAACAATCATTTGTTTCCACCAGTGGAAAACATTGAGAACAAGAGACGGTTTTGTGGGAGAGGAGAAGTGGTGCTCCTTCTTGTGCGTTGCTTCATTGCACATGAGCAGTGTGAGTATTCCGGGTTGTCTGTTTTTCTGGGGTAATCCATGAAAACAGACGAATAGAATTTTAAACCCCAAATTATTTTTGCCTTTATAGTTTCAATTAAACTATGGCTTTAACATCAAAACACAAAGTTATTGCGGGTGGAAAAGCTTGCTGAGACATCTGAGATGCAGCAGCCGGTCAGTGGGGTGGGAAATGGTTGGCAGTGAGTGACAGCCTTCAGACAACAGCCTTTACACCTCCCTCCTTCTAGTCTCAGCATGAAAAGCATGTTCAAGGAAAAGGCTTAATTTGTGCTTTTTTTTAATAAATGTATTTTATTAAATAAATTAAAATGAAATTTTAATAAATTTCACCTGAATGTGAAAGTAAAATGTGATTCTGAGCTCTTCTGGTTATGGCTTTATTAGCAGAACATCTTCCTATTTTCCTATTTCATACAGCTGGGGATGCTGTTGCTAAGCTCACGGGTGGACTGCTTTTTTTTTTTCTTCTTTCTTTTGGTCAAAATTCTTTTTTCTTCTTTTTCTTTTTTTTTTTTTTTCTTTGTTTCAACTTTTTTTTCAGCCCTTCCATGAGTAAGTTTCTGTCACACACTTACACATTTGATGCCCTTCTTTAATGCTGAATGCAAAAACAGCCACAGAAAATCCCCATGCTTTCTGCAGTTCTCATTCAGGAAACCTTCGTGCCACTCTTCCACTTTGCTCAGCCTAAAAAAGTCTCTGAAGTTCACTCTCCTTGTATCCACATGAAGAAATGCTGATACTACTTTTAAGTGTGCTTCTTGGATATGTGGCAGGTCCACTGGTGGACACGTATCCTTTCCCATCAGTGCCTGGAGAGCAGGTAAAAGGACTCAGAGCTTGTATGGAAGGTCATGAGACTTCAGAAGCTATGACATCATTTGTTAAGTCTGAAGCATTTCTTTTCTGTGCTCGAGTATTGTCCATCAGTCTGTGCTGCTTAATGAAGCAAGGGGAACTACCATGAGTGAAAATACTTGGTTTCCAGGCCAGCAAACAGGAGGTGTTTGAACGCTCAGGGATGAGTGCTTTGAAGTTTGTGGGCAGGGTGACCTTAAGTTCTGCATCTGGGGAAGTGAGAAATTAGTCTGTAAAACTGTCCCAGACATACCTGCCTGAGGGCTGGCCGTCTGCTGCTGCGGGCTGATGTTCGGAGAGCAGCCTCTGCATGTTGCAGTAGGTTGAAATAGTAATTCCTTGATGTTAGCGCTAGAAGCCGATGAGGTTATTTAAAAAAGAAAAAAATCATTCAGATAAGTTTGAGGGGAGTGAGAGAGAGCACTTCTGTTGCATTTCTTTGTGTTGGAGTAAGAGCTATCTGCTTGGGTCTTTCTGCTTTATTAAAGTACTTGGTATCTGAGTACAAATTTGCTAATACAACCATAGATATGCAAGTTAAGATTTTTGGAATATCTTCCTTCATGAAAGAAGTTGTCGTCTGCTGAAGAAGAGGGAGGGAATTTAGCTGTTACAAGCAGGAAAAGCTGCCAAGCTCCTGCATTTATCGTCTTTTCATGGAAATTGTCTCCTCTGACCCTGGACTCCGTACCTTCCTTGTTCTCCTAAAAGCAGTTTTGGGAGCTGTTTCCCATCTTCTGATATTGATGTAACCTTAGAAAGAACTTGCTCTGACATATGGCATTGATAATTCTTGTCTCCCCTTGTTTGAAGTTGCTTTTGAATGCCCACTTTTTACTTTTCTGAAAGTACAAGGAGTAACATAGAGATTAATTTTCCAAGCAGAAGCTGTGTATATAGAGAGAAGGAAAAAAAGCTGTGTAAATCTATTGCATATTTGTAGAATAGTTGCCGCTTTCTTCTGGTAAACAAACTAAAATTGAAAACTGTAGTTCATAAAAGGAAAACTGAAGGAAATTTTTTAAAATATATTAAATGGGTTTAGATATGTAACTGGATTTCCTTGATGATGTGTTAGATTTTTTTAAAGTTGGTTACCTTCATTAATTATCAAAATCAACATATTTAATGACGTATTTTCTACTATAACGGCATCCTGCTTATATAAGAGAAGAGGGTGCAGTGGAAACTGTGCTCACTCTTCCCAAGCTGGAGCAGTTGCACTAACACCCCAAAACAGGCCGGGGTCCCACGCCAGGGACCCAGCCTCGCCTGCCGGACTCCCGTGTGACACGCTGCCCCTCACAGCCCGCCTGCTTCGGTGCTGATGTTATTGCACGTGCATTTCGGTTAGCTCCCACGAATTGGGAGGAAAAACTTCCACATAATTACAAAAAAAAGTTTCATTTCAAACCTTGAACATATGAGGAGCAGGCTGGTTTTTTATTTCTCTCTTTAGATGGCACGCAGAGTGAGGAGTGAAGAGTCTGGTGAATAACTATTAAAAAGTCAATCATGTTGTGCCTATTAATCAGCAGCTGGTGCTACAAGGTCTACTTTTGATAAAGGCGGGTTACAATTAAAAATTTACTAGCATAGCCGTGAGTTTGGGTACGTACTTTAAGCAATGATGTGTCCACCTTCAGGTTACAACCGTTTAATGGGGAAATATATTTCTTTCAATACACAGTAAGAAACTGTCAACTTTAAGTAACGTGTAAAACAGCCCCTTGCTCTCAGTTACTTGGCAAAGGGGCTTCAAAGAGTCGCTTACTTCCAGGCTGTGAAGAGCCTCACGGATGGGGAGAGGCACAGGCTGAAGGAGTAAAGTCATGTCTTCTCTGCAAAAAGAAACGCATAACAACTCCCGTCTGCTCGTACCATGCTGTAGAAAGCAGGGTGGGAATGATGTGTGGGTGTTTCTAACCCCTGCTTGCACAGGTCAAAACAAATTTGTGATAGAAAAATAGTTTGTCTCGAGCTGGCAGACCTGCAAAGCTTGTCTGCTAGTGTTTGATGTTCAAAGTCGTGTCAGCAGGGCACACCACCATGTTCTGGTTCCTCCTCCTCTGGAGGCAAATAGTGAAACGGAGTTCAGTGCTGACCAGTTCATTTTCCATGAGATCCCTTGCTTTTACCGTGCATGTGCCCAAGCCAAAAAAAAAAAGGTAAGGATTGCATGGAAGCCAGAGAATATGAGGCTGGGACTGCCATTCCACCCTATAAAAAGTAGTGCATTTTTAGTTTCCAGTGGGTGATTTCTGAAGTCACGTCAATACAGAGAGATATTTGGCTCTTTAATTTCTGAATCAAAAGCCTCTGCTCTATCTGGGTTTCCTACTGACGTTACCCAGTCTCCCCTCCCCAGCAGCTCTCTCCTTTACATGCTGCTGCACACAAAAGCAACTGCTGCGTATTTCTTGGAATTCTCATTTGAACTACCTTTTGAGTTCCCAAACACGTATTCACAGTTTGCAACTTCAAAACTTTGCCCTTCCTGCTCCCTGGAGGAGTGGCAGAGTGCGTCAGAGGAGACCACGGGCTATTATTCTACCTTAAAGGCAAGAGGTGAACATAGTATCTTGTGTTCTTACTGACCTCCTCAGGTATTTCAGTTTCATCCTCCATGTGAGATTGAGAAATTCTATCTTCTCTTCTACCTGCGAAGGAGATGGAGAGGTCATGATCTGCATTTAAATAGGTTGAGAGTTAAGCCCCCATTTTTGTACCTGCTGCTTCACTTCAAGCATATGATTTGTCAGCTAGATATGGAGCATTTTCATATAATTTCAAAATAGCAAAAGGCTTGCTTGGTCAGCTACTCTTCTGTTGTTGGCTCTCGAGCATGTGCCGTAGTAAAGCCACAATCTCCATTTGGTAACTGCACTAGCTGCACGTGAAACTTTCGAGTTACTTCAGTTGCAGGTGTGAGTGTTGAAAGCAGAAAGAGGTTTGCACTGAGTTGGATGTACCTTTCAGGGCCATGGAAGATACTTTTTGAAGAAGGTCTTCAACTTGACTTGCCAGAAATCACCTGAAATGTAGGTTGTGCTGCTGGAAGCCACACAGATGCCAGTGGGTTACCAAAAGGGTTTCCCATGTTAATGTGCGGGATGAATGTGGTGGGGTGGTGCACAAGCTTTAAAGGCTAAAAAAAAAAAAAACCACAAAACTAATGGTTGATAGTAACAGGAAGGAAAGACTTCTATTCAGGCAAGATGAATAAGTAAGTTGGTTGAATTTTAATTTGTGTTGTATTTTGTTTCAGAGGTTGACTACCCATGAAGCATGCTGTTGCAAACTTCCCCCCCCCGTATGCTGGTTCATACCAAGTGGCATTTAGGAAACTGAAGAATCATTTCCCAAGAAAATGTGCTGACTAAAATTATTGTTCTGAAGCTGACGAGTTAGTAATTCATATTAGAGAAAAGGAGGTAACTCTCACTGTTAGGTGAGAGTGGAAGAGATGCAGTACCTTGGTCACTGAAGCTGATGCAGTGTGTACGTTGTGAAATATAGAAGAAATCAGCATTTCTGATCATGCTTGGCACAGTTTCTGGAGCTTGTGTGAGTGCTCCATGAAGATTTACTAATTTATTTCAACAGAGCGTCTTTTGGAAGTATCTTTTGTAGTATACAGTAGTGGAATGTGTTCATTGTTCCTTAAAGAGATCACCTTTTTTTTTATTACTATTTCAGTGTATGTGCTTGTTATGTAACACAGCGAAATGGGAAATGAAGCAAACTGGCTTTTCACTTGCTCTGCTTTTGCTCTGGTGCCAGAATATAGGGTGATCTGCAGGATTTAACTCTGAAGACATGAAGATATGGAGGTTTCTTCCTTTTTCTTTCTGAGGCACACTACGGGCTTAATGAGATCTCTGTTGAAAAAGCCCATCAGCCCCAGGTGAGGAGAGAAGGTGCAGGCTCCCAGCGAGAGCTGTTAATCCGGCAGCTGGCTCTGGTCCCTCCTCCCTAGGTTTCGGCAGGGGCTCCTTCCTGCACTGTTCCCATCCCCAGGAGGCTGCTCGCCTCCGCACTGCAGGGACAGGAGGTGCATGAAATGGCCACCTGCAAAAACTCCCTCTCCTGCTTGGCCCCTCGACATCGTTCTGTTGGCCATCATGTCCCTGTTGTGCATTTTTGCATTTTGCAACCCTTTTCCCAGAAAGCCCTAGCCCCGGGTAGAAGCAGTGTGGTGGGACATCGGCATAGGGGTGCTGGGCGCCGAGGGATCTTCGTTTGCTGCTTGCTTTTTGTCTTGTGGATGGGCTTTGCCTTCCAATTGTATTTGGATTTACTCTCCTTCAACAAGGAAAGCGTAATATCAGAGTCTGTTTTAGTCTGTTTGGTGTGACAACCTTCCTATGGTTGTCACACCAAAAAAAAAAGGTAAAGGGAATGCATATTGATTAATAGGCTATATGGCTTCTGTAGAGCATGGGGATTAAAAATGGTCCTTCACTGAGGGTAATCAGCATCTAATCCTTGGCTGTTCAGCCAGCGTTCAGCATGAAATGAGTTGTGCTGGTTTCTATCTTTCCAGCAGGAAAGCTTGGCTTTGTTCAGTCTGGAGTGAGGAGGGGTCAATTTAAAATAAACAAACAAAGCAAACTAATTAACTGGAAATAATGGACGAAGCATTCTTTAGATGAACACTTCAGCTTTCAGTCTATTGATCCATCAGATACCCAAGTGCTGCGTTCACCGTGTGCTGCTGTGTGGTGGTGTTGAAGAGCAGAAGGCTTTCAGATACCAGCGCTGCCTTGCTTGCCCCTCCGAGTGACGGTGAGAGGTGTGCATAAAGCCATACGCACTCAAGAAATGTGACCTTTTAAGCACATGCCAGAGAACACAGTAGTGATTGATGCTGTTTCCCATGAGGTTTTGCGTTGATTTAAATTTGTTTGATTCTTCACCCGCCCTCCCTGTCCCCTCCCTCTGTTCCCATCTCTCCATTCCCTTTCTTTCTTTATAACTTTATCTCTGTGGCCTTGCCCCATAAAGCCATACGCACTCAAGAAATGTGACCTTTTAAGCACATGCCAGAGAACACAGTAGTGATTGATGCTGTTTCCCATGAGGTTTTGCGTTGATTTAAATTTGTTTGATTCTTCACCCGCCCTCCCTGTCCCCTCCCTCTGTTCCCATCTCTCCATTCCCTTTCTTTCTTTATAACTTTATCTCTGTGGCCTTGCCCCCGTTCAGCTGGCAGGCGGGAGCAGCACCCCTGAGAGCCAGCCCAGCCGCCGGGACGGTACGTGGGAGCGTGAGCTGTGGGAGGGTGTTGCGGGGCCACCGCAGCCCGGACCGTCCCGTCACGGGTGCTTCTGAGCCGGACCGGGCTGCCGGGCTCTCCTGGCTCGTGGCACAGCAGAGAAAAGCGATTCCAGGCCTGTTTCCAGAAAACAAAGTGTTCCCACCTTCCTGCAAACCGTTGTCGTAGGCATAAATATCCAGCGTATAGAGATTTACTCCTGGAAGCAGAGCAAATTTTTTTTTTTCCTGAGTTTTTGGAACCAGGATGTGAAATGGAAGAAGCATTTGTTGCATTTTTACCCTGCCAGTGGCAATACCGTGTTTTTTCCAGCGTGCATTAAAAATAGATGTATTTAAACCGAAAGAGTTTCTAATCGAACTGTGTGTTATTGGTAACATGCATTGAGGATTTAACCTCTTACATTTCTTTTATGGATATGGACGTTGATTTTGCAAGCAAACATGATTTAATTAACAGAGAGCTCTCAATTCACTGTGCTTTTGCTGAATTGTTTAATTTTTTTTTCTAGTTTTTTAAATGTTTCAGGGTTTCTTTGTTTTTGCTGAAATTGCCTGTTTCATACCCTGCAGCCCATCTGCAAGTTGCTTACATTCAGAAGAAATTCTGAATTCCCTAGCAACTTTGAGTTGCTAAGAATTATAAATAAATAAATAAATAAAAATCCCCCATTAATTTTGGATATGGAACTTTAAATTTTTCCCTTGGAAGGTTTAGAAAATAATATAATTAAATATTCACCATTGAGCCTTCTTGTTGATTTCTCTCTCTGACTGAAGGAGAGAACTACCTCGGCGGAGTACCTTGCCTGCAGAGCTGGGTAGGCAGGCGTTTGCTTCCTGGCTTCCCTGGCTGGGCAGGTCCAAGGGAGCGGGGCATGGGGGTGCGACAGAGCCCGGTGCCCTCGGCCACTGGCCGGCAAAGGTCATTTTACTGTTGCTGCTGAGATTTTGGGTGGGGTGTGGGGTGGGTTTTGTGCCTGGAGTAGCCCCTCTGGGTCCAGTGGAGCCCACAGACACCGAGCAGGGCTGGGGCAGGTCCTCCTGGACAGCAGGGGTTAGAGGTACAAAGGATACATTTTTTTTTTCAGGCTCCCCAAAATTTTGCCTGTTCTAGGAAGACTATAACCCCTCGTCAGTGCTCTGGGAAACTCGACACCAGAAAGATACTTTTTTCCAAATTATTTTATTTTATTTTAACCTGGTTGCCACATACTTCCAGTTCCTATGCTCAGGACCTGATTGAGCACCAATAATTGAAAAAGTAGATTGCATAGAGATAATGGCCGGTCAAGGCTTGATCCAGAAAGAAATTTTATCTGTTTGGGTATTTCCCTTCGGGAGGGATGATCAGCCACAGATGTAGCAATTTTCCAGGATACAGTGCATACGACAGTGCCTCAAATTTCTAACATCTCCTTCTCAGTTTAAAACAAAGGGAGAGAGCTGGATCCAGAGTTGGCTGAAGCACGAGTTCTGCATTTGGCTGTGTTAACACCAGGATTTCACTGCAAATGTTGGTGAAATCTTAGCAGGGACAAGAACCAGATTTTAAAACCTGGCCTTGACCTTAAAAAACAGTGATGAAATGTATTAAAACTCGGAGTGTGATCCGTTAATAAGCTTTGTACCTTATGCACTTCACTTTGAAAAAATATGCTTTTCTCCCCGAAGTTTTAAGAGTGGTCTCCTGCATCCACAGGCTGACTTTCAAGAGTTACCCTTGACTCATCCAGTAGAGGGAATCTTGCAAAGTATCAGTTATGGGATGTCTCCATTGCATATTGCACTGTTGAGTGCAGATCTCCCAAAAATAACAAAAATGACTAAAAAAAGTAGTATACTTGCCAGAGGTTTTATTAGAGAAGCCTTGACATGCTTCTTTTCATTTGAAGTTTAAGTTCATTGCCTCTTTTTGCTGCTGTTGCCTTCAAACAAGAAAGAGAAATGTCTGCTGGATGCAGCAATGTCATTGAGCATCTCTTAGATGTATGTAAGAAAAAAGAAACTGCAACAAACAAAAAAGTCAGGACAAGCAGAAGGCTTCTGGCACTGTTTTAGAGTTAAGTTTTTTTGTTTTAAGTAAGTAGTCTTAGTACAGTGCATAGAAAAGGCACTAGTATCCTGATATGATTGCCTGTAAAGCTGCACATAGGCGATTTTGCAGGCAGCATTTTGCAATAGAGTGATACGGTGGAGTTCTGTGTGTGCTGAAATCTGTGATAATATGAGATGTATGTCACCACATCTTGAAACCATCTCCTCCACTTCCGTGACATGGACTGACCACTTTCAAAAAAAAAAAAAAAGTCCACATGCTTGAAGGCTTGGAAGTATATTTTCTTTGTTTAAACACCTCTATCGTTCATGCCCCAGGAAAATAAAATGCAAAGTGCTTGGAAAAGACAGGCACGTTGCCAGCATTTTAAAGAGCTGTGAGAGAAGAGTTGCTAGACTAGTGATAGGTTCGGAAACTGCCTGAACCAGCATGAGAGATATCAGTAACAGAAACATCTGGAAATATTTAATTATTTGGTAGCTCGCTTCACATATGTTATTTAATTTAGATGGGGAGGACTTGTATTGGACTATTTTCACCATTTGAGATTAAAGGGCATGTATGCATATTGCAGTTTGTGCCCTTGGTGTGAGTTTTTTTCCAGGGGATCCCTCATTGCTGGGGCCGCAGCTGCCCTCTTCTTTGTGTCAGCGTCAGCTCTGGCTCCAGGACTTGCTTAGAGTTCATGAGCGCTGAAGAGCTGATAAACGTGCCTGTGGTCTGCACGTGATACATTGGCAGGAACTGCCTCCGGTTGTGTCCTGTCCCTGAGTTATTACAAATGTTTGAGAATAATACCCTTTGGCGTAGGTGGTGGGTCTGCACTGGGAAGATGAGCTCTCAAATTCTGGTCGTAGCACTTGCCTCTGAACTCCAACAGATGGCTGGGGTAGAGAATTTGGGTTGGAGCTTGGGTCTGCCTCTGATGAACGGGCTTTTTGGCTCACTGGCAATGCCATGATGCCAGGGAGCGTTACGGCGGGTGGCCATGACTCTCCCTGGGGGACCACTGTCAATTTCTTGGCCTTTTTCTCTGAGGAAGCCACAAGTGGGGGCTGCTCTGGCTCCTTCTCCTGGTCCCTCCAGGGCATCTTCCAGAAAGGATTTCCAGAGAGTCCCATCACTTCCCTTGGCATGGAGGCGTGCCTGTGTTTTTGCTTTCACCGCTCCTCAAAACAAAAAAAAAAACCAAAACAGTTAGGTGTCCTGGAAGCCAGACAACACAAACACAGTGCCACAGTGGCATTAAATAATTTCTAGCCCTGTGATAACAACACGCTTTTGAAAAGCCACGCAGTGCTAAATGAGCCAGAGAGAGACATCAGTACCATGCCTTAATTCGCACTCCTTTCCTTCTCCCTGCTTAGCGTGTTGCAGATTGCTTGAAGTATGAATGTTCCCAGAAAAATTACCTAAGAATTGTGGCGAGGAAGGGTTTTGTCAGCAAGTTTGTGCTGCTGGTTATTCCGCGCAGGAAGGAGACAGCTCATGCTCTTGTGATGCAGCTTAATGGGACAACTTTCCGTAGTGTCACGAAATTCAGAAAGCACAGCTAGGGAGAAGGATGGAGAGGTGGCAGGTCACGTATGGCCCTCTTCTGCTGTAAACAACTTTTGGGGTTGTCTCTTTTCATCTGTTTTACACGTGTCTCGATAGAACATTTCTGAGGAAAAGATTAAGTTTTAAATTGCATCTGTAAACGTTTACATGCGTCTGTTGCACTGATGTGCAACGCTCTTACAGGCATTAGTATACTTTCCTCTGCCTTTCCCTTTCCCTGTGCTCATTGTAATGTATCTTGCTGCTTATCTCAAAGCCTCTTGACAGTGCGTACTGCATTTTGCGGACAAACTCATTTCCTTGCTTTTTGATGTGTTTGCTCTCGCCTGCACGCTGCACCATCTACTGTGAGTGCCTGGATTTTCCACTCAAAATGCTTGCATTGCAGCAACATTCAAGCTCAGACCTGCTGCTAGCAGCAGTGTTTGACAGCCAGAACTGAACCCTGGGAGATCTCTACATTCAACCCTCTCCCATCAACCCTGAACTCCTGCCCAAAGTCACCCTGATGAATACAGTATCATTCTGTGATGCAGAATAAGAAAGAGGAGATGAGGAACATCCAGGCTGTGGATCAGTTACAGGCACCTTTTTTTTCTTCTTTTTTTTCTTTTATGAATGTAATGTACAGCCAACTGCAGTAACATACAGAGCATCGATTTCAGTGGACAGTCACAGCGATGGGCAACAGTAGCAGGCTGTAATCTCAAGGGAACTTCCTTGGCCGATTAGGAGAAAAAAGAAGAGTCTGCACTGTCTGCAAGAGAGTGATGCTGTTCATGACTTGCTGGGGCAAAACTCTCCTGGCTTGGGGAGAGTAAGAGGGGAAGCAGGGTCCAGTGGTGCTCCTGCACCTCCCCGTTCCCGTTCATTCCCTTCCCCCAGCACACACAGCTCGGGTTTTGCAAAACCCCCGTGGTTCGAGCACTGATGCGGGCTTCTCTGGCTGTGGGTCAGGCGGGAGGAGAGCAAACGCTGCATGTAAGCTGCGTCAATAAGGGAGGAGGGCTGAATGGCAACCAGGAACGACATCTTGCGCACTGGAGCACGGAGCTCGCCAACCCAAGCAGCTCAGGTGGGATCCCAAGCGGTCAGCCGGCTTCAGACTAAGATCAGTTAAACACTAATGGAATTAGCAGGGAGTTAAGACTCTGTCCTGCTCAGACCACGTTACCTGCCCTGCACCCATAGCTGTGTTCAGCCCCATCGCGTATGCCAACGCTGCATCCTTAAAAGCATCAGAGCTGGTGAAACTTCCATGTGCCTTCTCTGATAATTGCGGTTTAAGGCAGGAGTGTAGTCAATGATAAGTACAAACAGTGAGTGTTTTCAGAAAAGTATGTGCTGGAAATACCGTGGAATCACCAAACTTGCAGAAGGTCAGTCTGGAAGACCTGCCTGGTCGTTACCCTGTTCCCAGCCCTTTATTCTCAAGCGTGTAGGTAGAGCATTAATGAACACAGTTAAAATATCAGGGTTTGGATGGCAGGACAGCAGAGAGAGCACTGGTGCCAGTAAAAACGCTTGTGGGGTCACCAGCTGACTAAGGAAGCAGAATGCTGATCAATTTTGGAGAAGGAACAAGTGGACTCATCCCTTGTTGCTTGCCTCTCCAAGAAGGTATCAGAGACAGAAAATCTGTATTCTTCTCCTCCCCTCATAGTTTGCAGAACCGTTAGTGAGAACCCAGCAGGTCTGAAGCTTGTGCTGGTTGGTTTGGCTTTTTATTATTTGACACAGCTGTGATCAATCCCCAGGCTACAAAGCCTGCCTATTAAAGACAAGCAGCTAGAGGTATGGGGTTTTCCTATGGCACTGAAATGGCCTCTTTGCCTTCCTGCATTCATCCCTAATTTTGCTAGCCTGGCTTTGTTATGACCACTGCTCTGAGCTCTGCAGAAAAATGGTGAGAAGCCAGCAAGTATCACCAGGAGCTTTAAATGAAGTCCAGCAAAGGCTGACCAGAGTTTGCATCAGGGCTCCTCCTTTATGCACCTCCCCTGCATACTGCTGCTGTGTTGGAGTTTACTTCAATGTTGCCTCAATATTCCTTTCATTGTTAAAACATTTTAAAAGAAAGTGAGGTCAGCTCTGATTGGCTTCCTTCAGTGTGTTGCTGAATAGTTAGGGGGCTTTACTCTTTTCTGGAGAAGAAAAAAAGCTGTGTATTTTATTTACAGCAGCAGAGGTAGTTCTTGGAAGCAGTTACTTTGCTGAGTAGAAGGATTTTGCATGTGATTTGCTTACAATGTACTAATTGCTTTTTTGCCTTTTTAGATTTGCTTACAATGTACTAATTGCTTTTTCACCTTTTTTTTAACACAAAAATGCCTCAGTGGAGGGCCTTTTGCCTCAAAGGTCGTGGTTTATCTCATGCAGCTTCCTGTTTGCTTTAGGTGCAAGCCCACAAATATCTGCTAAAAAGACAACAGCAGAAATCTTGCGAATTCATATATCAGTGTGTCTGTCCCAAAATAATCTGACTTCAAATACTGTGAGCAGTGCCGAATTAAAACATGTGAATGATCCTGCAGGCACTGTTTTGGGTGTGTGGTGGAGGACCAGTACTCAGTGTAGATGCTTTAATTAGCCAGCATTGCAATAAACCATATTTCATGTGTCCCCAGGTTCCACGTCCTGGACATGTGCTGGTACTGTTGAGCAATGCCAGTGGGCACAGCCTATCTGCTTAGTGCTGTAGGTTTCTTTAACATGGAGCAATTCAGTTTTGGTGTCTTTTTAATCATCATGGCCCTGTTTCACCCCTTCTGCTAGTCCACCAGTTTGCTGCCTCCTCAGCCCCACAGGTGAGCTGCAGACCTGCGCAGCTGCTGAAGGTAATCCAGCTGGAAATTGCCTTTATGGTTTGGTATCGGTCTTGGTCCTTTCATCAGGGAACAACAGCTGGTGTTAATGCTAGTTAGGTTTTCTAGTTTGCAACCTGTATCCATGATCGCAACCCTTAAACCCCTGTTTAAGGCAGAAGGATGCAATACAGTAGATGGCCTCGACATACTGAGACCTTCTTTTGAGGACTGATAACCTTGCAGAAACTTCTTGTGGTTTTCCACAGAGAGAGTATGGAGGAGCCTTTTGTTTTTCTTTTAGAGGCCCGCTTTCAATGCAGCTGTACCGTTTGCAACTGTTTTTACAACTGCTTCTGGAAGTCAGTGGAGTTACAATTTCCTTGATGGCTGGCTCCCTGCTTGTATACTGTCCCCTTTCTTTGAGCAGACAGCTCAACCCTGCATCTAGAACCTGTTCCCCGTGGAGCGATCAAAACAGCGTGCTGTGCAGATGTGGCCAGTGGGCATAGCGTGCGGGATCAGTCGGAGGGGATTAGACGGATCTGAGGGCCATTCAGAGCATGCAGAACAAATTAGGCTTGCTTTTTGGATGCCACTGTTTTGTCATTCTCTGCGTGCAGTCTCAGGCTTTCCCAGTGTGAAGCAAATGCTTTCACAGGTATCTTCTGCCTCTGGCAGCCATTGGTGTGGCCTGCAGTGTATGTAGCTGATCTGCCACATCTGATCGAACTGTTATTAGTGGTTATTTTAAAAAGTAAAGTACTGCCCTACCATACATAATGGTGATGTGAATTATTACCAGATCAGCTTGGTCTGCAACTCAGAGAATTGTTTAAAATGTCTTTTGTATTTTGAAAACTTCTAGACGGTTTCGTTTTCAACTGCCAAAGATTTTACATTGAATAGCATTTAAATCCCTTATCCCTTGAGGACTGAAGTCCCTGGCAAGCAGAGAGTGCTAAAAGGGAAGAATTTTCGAGTTCTTGCCCTGCAGAGGCAGTGCTCCCCGGCAGGTCCGTGGGGAGCGCTTGCGTGAGCACAGCCACGAGCCCTGCCCTCGCAGTGGCTGGCCTTCTCTGTGTTGCTGTGAGAGACGAGCTGGCTTCGACCTTGGTCTGAAGACAGGTGACAGTAGAAAATAATTAATGTCGTCTTTGGCAGTCTCATTAGAAAGGCCAAGAGTTCAGTGGGAACAGAGACAGCTCTTTCATGCCCAGCAGCAGAAGACCCAGGACAAAGCCGAGCTGCAATCAAGGCATGCTACAGAGAAAGCAGCAATGTTAACGCCTCTTCCTTCCTTGCTTGGTAGATAGGGGCTGGATTTAAATGACCTTTGTCTGGCACTTCTCATGAACACCCCTGAAAGAGATGAAGGTAGCTGGGAATCAGGCCAGTTTGGCATTGAAAGTATTTCAGTATTCTGCTGCAGTACAATTGTTCTTTCATGAGTAGGTGGGAGTAAGTGAAATGAAAGAGAAGACTTAGTGCCTTTTTTTTTCTTTAATTATTATTGTTCCTTTTTATCATAGCCAAAATCTACAGTCTTTTATGGGGAGACTGGAGCAAACTGTGTGCCAGAGGTCAAAGGAGTCACATCCTCAAAAACATGCAGATTAAGCAACCTTCAAAATAGTATGATAGCACTCTTTTTTGTGGTTTCACAGGCTATTTATATAGAAATCTTTAAGCCACAGTGACGCAGGATGTGGTGCTAACACAGTAGCTGAAAGGCAAGCGCTATTCTTGGACGCTTTTAGGTGCCATACTTTGCTTAGCAGGGGTTAAATTTAGAAGGGGAGAGCAGACTGCCAAAGGTAGAGCACTGTTCTCGAAAACCAACTGAAACACCAGGATCGGTTCAGTATACCGAATCAAACTCACATCTCTGATAAATGCACGAAATGGGGGGAAACTCGGTCACAGTGAGAGGACGCATTACTCGTTTAACCCAGAAGCAGTTTTAATGGCTAACCCTTTAAGTGGATGAGACTGGGTTTCCTTCGTTTGTAGTGATGAGGGTGTCTAATACATTCTGATTTTTTCTCTTGCTTCGGTTTTTGCCTGCTTGTCCTGACCTAATGCCATAAAACAGGCCTGTGCAAAGCATCGCTCCCCCAATAGCTGCGTTCCCAAGGTTTTCCACAGCTGTGTACTGGTGAGAGAACGGGCTGGCTGAAGACGCACCTTTTTTTCCCCGGTATAATGCATGGTTTGGCAATGTGATTCTTGAAGCTATGAGTTGAAATAAAGGCTAAATTTTACCACTGCTGTCTTCTGTGTTTGCCTGAAGACTTTAAATCGATATAGATTCTCTAATGGTAAATACAAAGGAAATCACAGAGAAGCTGCCACTGGAATCCAGATATTTACCACCAGCAATGAAACATTTCCAGACTTGTTCCCTGTATTTCCCATTTTGAGTATGGGAAATACTGTCGTTACTGCAGTAAAATTATATGCTACAGGATGGTAAACACCCTTCTGACAGAGAAAAAAGTACCTACTGTATACTGTTGCAGTGCTTCTTTCTGCATAACAGTATTTTTAATGAATCCAGAGACTGGCTTCATAGAAATTGATGAAATACTGATCTTTCATTCTCCTTGACACCTAAGACCTAAGTTACAGTATAATGGCATCTTGTCCAGACATGGAAAATTAGGTGTTCCAAGGGAATTCAGAGGCATCTGTGAGAACCAAGAAGTAGCTGCATCCCTTTAAACCATATCTCACCTTCAGTGTAGAAATATGGACCAAAAGCTGTATTTTCTGCCCAAGCTGTCAGCCTCATCTAGACAGGTTTAAACGAGTACATCTAGAATTAAGTGCTAAAACCTGGAATTTACCCTTCTGTCAGTATAAGCTGTCAGTATGTACTTACCACAAGCAAAATTTGGGTGGTTCTTCACTTAGTGCTTCTCTTCTGAAGTGCAATGCCATGTCTGTCTGCTGTCCTTCTGTTTTATTATTGCTATTTGTAGACGCCTCGCTGGTAGTCTGATAGCCCAAGCAACGTCCATACGGCCTTGACACTGCTTGGGTGGTGATGAGTACAGCTGACTTACTATAGCACCGTTGTTCGTGTACAACCTGTCCAAGGCTGCTTCTGCTTTAAGGCAGTATTTTGATTTGATTAACATTCAGATGAGGAGTAGAAGGTCTTTTTGGGGAGGAGGCTATCCTAACATACCCAAAACACAGACTGATTTTCCAGGAAGATTTATTCTGGAGCAACATCCCCTTAACTAAGAGGGCTTTTCCTGTTACCCACTTCACTCCGGAGCTCGTGCTCCTCGTCTTCCCAGAGGAGCACAGCTGTCACAGTCGCTTCTGCTTCTTAAAACTGTTTTTTGTAACTGGTCTTAATGCAATTCCTTTGAGGGGTGTCTACCACAGTTTAACCAGCTAGCTATAATCAGTTAAATTGCAGTATGGCTATATAAAAATAAAAGTACACACAGTTTTCTTGCAGTTGAGGTAGAGCTGGTATATAATACAGTCATTTTAAGTATCTCTACCTTTTTGTAACACTTTCTTTTAGTTACAGTCTGGTACTAGCATGGGAGAAACAGATTTTATTCCTATTAAGGAAACAGATAGAGGCTAATATTTTTCTCCTAATATTATTAGTTTCATCTTATGTAAGAATCAAAGCAGTCCTTTACATATTAAATTGCATCCACCCATGCTTCATTTGGAAACTTGTGTTGCAACTGGAGCTTATCCAAACATAATACCAGTAACACTTAATGTCCTTAACAACAAAAGAAAATACAATTAAACAATCTCTTGTACCAAAGTTGTTTGAAATCTGCTAAACAAACTGTATTATTTCAGTATAGCATTGTGACCGTCCCTGGGAAAGTACCAGACTACCGCAGGGGGTATATGGATTTCCAAAGGAAAAGTGGGCAAAACAGGGTTTTTTCAACATGGCCGTGAATTATTTTTCTGTGATTGAAAACTGCAGGTACTAGAGAGGCGGTGAAACACCCAGGTCCCAAGCATGCTAAATATACCTTGCGGAGGCAGGCAGAACAGAGTCTGGTTTGTGAGCCCTGCCTGCAGGGTGCCAGCAATCCCGCC
>NW_009228827.1:125965-127963 GCF_000690835.1 Fulmarus glacialis | reverse complement strand
CCTTCATGTTTGCGTGGGCACGTTCGCGTTGCCACCAGACCTGGTCATCTCCCGCTGCCCCACATCTGGGACCTGAAAGCCTCACCCAGACCTCTAGGACAGGGTCCCCTTGCCGTTCGGGGATGGATCTATCCCCCACCCGGCATCCCAAGTCATGACCATGAGCAATCAGTGCCTGTAAAGAGGATCTTGGCTGAGTTTGGGCTAGGGGATGCAAATAGGATGCCAGGTATGGACTGAAAGGCGGTTTCTTGCTTTTAATTTTCCCCAGACATCTGTTGCCTGCTTTTCTTTGTCCTGTGTCACCGTGACCCAGGGACACCCGTACCATGAGCCTCAGGAGCTTCTTCTCAACTGGGCTTTTGTGCTCCTTTTCCAGCCAAGCTACCGCCGCTGATTTGGGACTGTAGGAGCATTTGTGTCCATAATAGAGCATAAAGGCTCGTCTAGAACTCCTGAAAGTTGAAAAAGGCACCAAAATTTCCTCTGTATGTCAGGTTTTTGGCAACAGCGAAACTCCACGGGGACTACTGTTTGTCTTTACACAGAGATAAATACTCAGATTGCTTTGGCAACAGCCAGGCTTTTATTCAGAGATTAGCTTCACATATCTTTATGGATTTAGAAATCAGTTGGAATCCTGAACATTGGCGTTTAATGACTTCCTGTTTTTGTCTAAAGTGCTTTTTATAGATAAAAGGCTTACTTTCTTCTTTTGTGGCGGGTGGTGGAGGGAGTACTGTCCCTCTCCTGCAGTCACTAGATCAGCGGCGAATCCCATTTTTCCTTAACAACCTTTTGATTTGAGGGATTCAAATGGATGCGGATAAATTGCCATGGGCTCGAGCATTTGATTTTCTTCTTGGAAAGCAGATTGCACATACCATCTTTGCAAGGTGGTCTTTAAAACCATGACAAGAGTACGTTTGAAACGAGGAGGTGTTCGAACACCTTTGGTTTTCAGGTGTCAGTTGAAAAATAGTCCTGGTCTCCTCCATTGGCGTTAGCACTTTATTTCTCCTTCAGAGCCATCAGCCAAGGATGATGAGGGCGGCTGGATCAGCTGGCCAGAGACCAGCGAACTCATTTTGCAGGACCGCAAGCAGCAGGCAGAGAATGACACCAAGCAAGTGTTAACCTGGGCTAGAATTTAACAAGCACCCACGAAATAAAGCGCTCGCTTCTGACGACTTGCTTCTGCCCATGTCTCATTTTCCCTTCAGTTTGTTTTGTTTTGTTATCGGTCCTCCGCAGGCTTTTCTGTCTGTTGCTGTTTCAAACTTCAAAAGCTTCAGATACTACAGAGATACGCAAGGGCTTGGAGACCTACGTGGTATCTGAAACATCCGCAGCTGGTGCCAGGCTCTGTGGAAAGGCCACCCAGGGTCCAGGTGGGAAGACACCCAGCAGATAGGACCTCCAGAAGGAAAACCAGGAGGCCGAGTGTCAGCGTACCCTGCCTCCAGCACGTGGCAGCAAGCACTCGGGGGCGGCAAGCGCAAAGTGCTGCCAACAGCGAGCTCATGAGGACTCCCACGGCTGCCATTTGTGAGTCCTACTGAGAGAAACCAGCTCTTCATTACCTCTGGTCTGGGCTTGCAAACTGAAGGAGAAGGAGAAGACCAAAGGGGTTGGCCACCCTGAGAAATGGGAAGGCATGATGGCTGCAGATGCAGCCCCACCGACCACAGGCGTTTTCTGTCTGAGCACCTCCATGCTCAGAGACGGCAGTCGTGCGGTTAGTGGTGCCAGTGGGGTTGTTGGCTAATGGTTGTTGTCAGCACCCTGTGAAACACCACGGTGTGTCAGGTGTATCTTCAGTTGGCCCTACGTGCAGCAGGGATAGATGCAGAAGTGCGTCTGGTTTAAAAGGAGGGCTTTGACCTGAAGATTTCACTGAGGAATTTGTAAGAGTGAGTATTTAAATGATAAATTGTCAGGAGCAATGTGGTGATGTGAGCATTGGAAGAGAACAGGGAGAGCAGGGGCCAGCCTGTA
>NW_009228827.1:34895-125934 GCF_000690835.1 Fulmarus glacialis | reverse complement strand
GGAATATCAGCTGTGGTGAAGATTGTATGTCCATTTAGGAAGAGTTTTTTACTTTATTTTATTTTTCCTGAAAAGAAAGGAGGTGATGAGGATTAAAGGGATGAACAGGTGAAATACTAAATATTAAGGCCCAGAATAACGTGATGCTAACATACACTGGAATTTTGGGCAAGGCATGCTGCTCCTCCTAGCCCAGCTAGAGCACAGGCAGAGCCCCAAGGAAGCTTTCATGTTAAGTCATTAGCATGTTTTAAATGCTTCAGGAGGGAAGCCACCAGGTTCCTCAGAGAGGGGGTGATTTGTTGACAAAAATAGCCGTGCCTTAAACACCGAATTAATTCTGTGCTCAGGAGTTCAAAGGTGAAGACAAATGTTTGAAGCAGACACATACAGTATTCCTCTAAGTTTTGGAGCAAGACATGATTTCTGTGTTCCTACATGATCCAGCCATTATTTTGTGCAAAGTCTGACCAAACTCAACAGCTCAAAATCCCAGAACAAGATTCAGGAAGAGGTTGGAGTGTGCATGTGCGTATAGCTGTGGAGAAGGTAGGAAATCAGGGAATGGATGCAGTACTAGCAGAAACAGTTTATTTAAAAATCTCTTTGCAAACCATTGGTGCAGTAGACTGAAAAATCTGGCAAACCTGTCAACTTTTCATGTGGAGTTCAGATACCTGGAAAAGCTGAGGTCAGGATTTTATCTATAATCTGCACTGTTCAGCTCATGGGAGACTAGAATGGGGGTCCCCAGGGATGGGGCAAGTATAGTGTTGTGAAAGACAGGCTGAGAGCTCATACCACTGGGTTCCTCCCATATGCCCCTTAGTTGTGCATTTTCTCTTACTTGCTTGGGTCCTCTTGCTCCAACTCATCTTATGAGAAGTACATGTAAGACACTGTTGCATGAATATGAATGTAGATTTTGTTTAGCTTTGCTTTGTTTCTCATTTCCTATTTTACACTGCTGGAGACATCCCCCCTTCCTTTCACACACAGCCCCACCAGAGAAATGTTTGGCTTGAAACCCAAAGGGGCCATTGTGTCAAAGTCTCCCAGACACATGTCAGAGAAAGCAGCGTTTTGCACTCAATCAGAAACTGCAGGAGTGTGCTACGAATCTCTCTCTCATTCAAAATTAATACGGCTTCCTTAAATAAAGACACCTTAAATAAATGAAGGGGTTTTGATAGTACACTTTTCAACAGGACCATTCTTACTGGCACGCTGCATGCTGCTCTCCCCTGCCTGGGGTGTTTTTCAAGGACTGTCTTTCACCATCATCCTCGCCAAGCCTTTTGGAGTCTGGAGTGGATGGAGAGGCAAGTCTTTCATATCTGAAGTTCTGCAGAATTTGCCAAATTTAGCATAGGATTATTTTACATTTGTTAATCTGGTCCATATGTGGTAGTCACATTTTATTTTTTCACATAAAAATTCCATGGGTGGAAGCAAACCTTACCCCAGTGCTGACTATTTCCAGCAGAAACTACAAATAACAGCCCCAACTGTGTTTTCATCCACCAAGAACTATAAGCTATATTGTAGTCTTGTTGTGGCAAAATGGGGGAAAATTACGTCAGACTAGAATTAGAAGAATTGCTCCTACACTCTGTATGTTTACAGTGTGATAAATGATCTTCATGGATCTTTTGCATATATAGTAATTTAGCATTCGTTCTAGATTTCATTCTCTAATATTTGTATCTGGGGAAAACAATATATAGCTATAAAGTGCTATTTCATGAAGTACTTATCTCTATTCATGCTATGCACAAGATAACACGCAGTGTGATACGGAGGGTTATTGATACAGCTTACAGTTGGCTAGGGCATAAAGAAGTGCAGTTGTGTTGCAGCTGATGAGCTTGCTCCTCAGCTAGCATAGCAAGTGGCTTTCCCTGCTGAGGGTGGGATTGTATCGGGATATGGAAAATGCCAGGTATTTCAGTAGCCCTTTTTGGCTCTGGTTGTGTTAAATAAAACAAATTGTCTCCCCACAGCATTGCTTTCAGCCTGCAGAAAGTGCAGCAAGACCCTACTCCCTGTTGGTAACTGTCCTTCCCTCTCTCGGTCACCGTTGTCCCAGTGGAAGAGGTGGTGTAGCCACCCGTCACAAGTGCCACTCTGAGAACAGGAGGGCATTTGGAGAGGACAGTGTGTGGACAAGGGGAGGTGGACAACAGCGGCAGAACGTAAATGTCCCTGCAGTTCAGCTGGAGTGGGTCTTTTCTGACTTTGATATGGTAGTGCCTTATCTGTTTCTGTAATCTTTACAAAACTGCAAACACAAGCGAGATCTTTTTTCCCCCTTCTCCTCTCACTCCTGTCCTGGTTGCGGCTGGGATAGGGTTAAATTTCTTCCTAGTGCTGTGTTTTGGATTTAGTATGAGGAGAATGTTGATAACACACTGATGTTTTCGGTTGTTGCTAAGTGCCCTCCTAGTCCAAGGACAGCTCCCATGCCTACCGACTGAGCTAGGTACACAAGATGGGAGGGAACATAATCAGGACAGCCAGCCCAGCTGGCCAACCGGGTATTCCCTACCATGTGACGTCATGCTCAGTGTATGAATGGTAGGCGTGATCCAGGAAGTACCGATCGGTTATCGGTCAGCGCGGGTGGTGAGCAATTGCATTGTGCATCACTCATTTTGTATATTCTATCATTATTATTATTATTTTCCCTTTTCTGTTCTATTAAACTGCCTTTCTCCTCCACATCTACACCCCTTCCAATCTAGGCAAACACATCTAATGTATGCGCCCTGTACAAGCCCTCCACGCGGATAAACTCTCTCCTCTCCCCGGCCGGAACACAGAGGCCCTTTCCATATTTTTCCCCTCCATACGGACTTCTCCGTATGAGGAATTTGCAGGGTGAGTATGAGGCCATGCCAGAAAACAGAAAAGTCAGGGTCAACACCCAAGATGGGTGGAAGAGGGCACACGAAAGGGACACAGTATGGTTAAGCAGGAGAAAAGGGGTGTTTCAGAATAGGTGTGCATTGACAAGAGCCGCATCCCATGGGAGCTTCCAAGGGACGGCGGTGTGTGACTTGACAGGAGCAGAAACGCTTCTTTTGCTTAGACGTTGTGAATTAGAGGAAAATAAACCTTCATGGAATAAACGCAGACTTGGAAGAAGGCAAAAAGAAAAAAAAAAGAAAAAAGTGCTGCTTAGGAAGTGCTTCGCCTGCTAACCTGAGAAGTTTCACAAGTAGCCGTCCAGTCTGGTCACTGGGAGGTGGCCATGTGCGGGTCCTTGGTGCCCGGGCTGGGTGTCGCAGGCTGAATTGCATCCTTGACCCGCTGCCCACCCCGGGGGCGGCTCGGGGACACCGCAGCCCCAGGGAGCTGCCAGGAGGGGGACGGCAGGCAAGCCTCGGGGTGCTCTTCTGTGCCACCCCCTGCCAGGGCTGGCCCTGAGCGGCCCCGGGGGCTGGGTGCCAGCGTGCCTGTTGTCTCTGAACTTCTTACGTCCTCCCCAGAGCGAAGCCTAACACAAAAATATACTGCAGTTGATCGGTGTCCTGCTAAAGCAAGACTCGCTTTCCGTCTGCAGCAGCAGCAATAAAACCGTTTAATCTGCAGCCCTAGGATAAAACTGGACCAAATGCTTTTGCCGTGCATGTAGAGGGACAGTCGCTTGGAATTCACTTCTCCGAGCCTGGGTTTGGATCTGTGCAGTGTCTGCCTTTCGGCTCTTTGAAAAACAAAAGAAAGCTCCGCACGACAAACTGAAACTGTTTTTCCCCCTCTTCAGCCTCTTTTCCACTAACTATGTCAGATCCCCCGGGTATGTCTGCTTCTCAGAAGGGGGGCTCTTACTTGCTTTGGTTCTTACCAAGTTTTTGTAAATACAGGCATCAATTTAAGACAGTCTCCACCTGTAGGAAAGAAAGTCATCCCGAATGGTCAGTGCTTAGTGATAAACTAAACCAGCAGGCGTGCTTGACTGCAGTAGCACAGAGGTGATCTGTCATTCAAGTACAGCCTTAAATTAGTATTTCTGTGTTTTAAGAGGCTGTTTCTACCTTATCCTTTTTTCCTAATTTATCTTTCTGTACTGTCTGCAGTTTGTTGTGTTGATTTTGCAAACATTCCTGAGAGGACCAAGGACCTAGTAATGAGTGACTAGTTTGTCAGTGTTTATTCTCATGTAGCTTGTTTCTTTTCTGCTGCTGGTTTTTGGAGTTGTTTTCTCTTTTGTTTTTCTAGTCACTCATTTTTGTGTGATTTATCATGGTTGGTTTCATATGCCTACTGCCCACAACAGTTTTACTCTCTTGCAATCAAGTTCTACTCTCTTGCTGTGAGGCCATGCCACACTTACCCAGGAGTTACCAAGCATGCAACTACCATGGAAATACAATCTGCACTGGTGCAGCAGACGACGGTTCAAGACAGATGTGATATCTATGTAGTCATATCGTGGTCATCGGAAAACCCCCAGTGGACTTCTGGCATAGCACAGCAAGACAGACTACGCACAAGGAGTTTCAGCCCTGGGTGAGAGGTATCACGCAGCAACGGAAAATGAGATTAATGTCATGACTGCTTTGTTGTAACTCAGATTTCCTGCTGTAAAATGTGCTTCTCAGTCTATAGGGACCCTTCCGCTCTTGTCCCCTTAAATCTTTTTAAAAGATGCAGTGCCATTTCTCCGTTTCCCCCAAGCTTTCCTGTCTCATGGCTAGCCATTCGCCTCTCAGCCTGATGGGCATTTCTTGCTCACCAGGCCCTCTCTTGCCAGACCCGCAGGGCAGACCTTGGCCATGCAGCAGAGGGATGTTCCTCCTGCTGCAGTTGAACAGCTCGGTCAACTTCGTGCAGTGCCAGCGCCTCTAAGGACTGCCGGGGTTGGAGGTGCCACCCCAAAGTCCAGGCAACAGTGCTCTTCAGCCACCCAAGGACATACCATCTGCAATTTTATTCGTGCACGTTGGACTCTCCTAGTGCCGTGGCATGACAATGACATATCCACGAAGATGAGCAGATTTGATTCACTGAATGCAACAGATCTGCTCTGTATGTCGTTGTAACGTGGGTTTGACCGAGTTTGTAAAATGTTAAGATGCACTTGGAAATTACTCACACTGCACTTTGGGTTGCTCTCAGTTCTGTTCCTGAGCAGAAAAATGCATCAAGATTTTGGTGTATGCTTAAGGCTTTTCAGTATATGGCAGCAGGAAGCTTTTGGATCTCATTATTTTATTAGATGTGATATTTTTAGATCTTCGTTCTTGGTGAAATCAATGCGCAACAGATTTCTGGAAAGGGGAAGAATTTAACCTCACTTTTAGCTTAGTATCACTTTACTTTGACAAATATTCCAAGTAAGAAGTAGAGAAAATAAATTTCAAGCTTTTTTTTTCCTTCCAGGGAAAGAATTCCATGTTTAACGGATGATGTTTCTACATCTGAAGTAATAGGAGCCTGACATTTTTATATTCCTTGCATTGTACCTAACTCAAACATGCCCTTACCGTGAGTGATGCTTTCCAGTATTTTCCAGGGTACTGACAGTTAAATAACAAGTGAGAAAACCCAAGGCATTGTTTGTGTCACCATTTGCAAGCACTTAACTTAATAAGCCACAGGAGCCATTAGCATGGTGGGAAGTTTTGCTAGGAAAATCCCAGGGGCTAAAGTAAAACAAAACCCACTAGACTGAATGGGGCTAGCTTCAATGGCTTTTACTTCCTGATAACAAATGAGCCGTCTGTTCAGAAGCTTGAAGCTAGCCCTGTTTGCACAAAGGTGCGGTCCTGGATGCTGTGTGCTCCTCTGTTGCCACCGCTGCCGCGTGGAGGAAACAGGGTGGAAAGTCATCCTGGTCTGCGGCTGGGGGCCAGGGCAGCGGAAAGCCCACGTTACCCAAGTGGGTCTGGAGCTGGACAGCGTGGGTTTCTTCTCCTCTCGACACCCTGGCTGCCAGCGCGTCATTGACCCAGCTCCACGCCTGGCGTGAGCAGCAGGGTGGCAACTTCCAGAATAATGACTTCCATTCGCTTCCAGAGCTGCATGGGAAGGCGACCCTTTGTTTTTATGGTTTTTTCAGTGTAGCATGAGCTGCACAGAGCAATTAGTTGCTTGCTGAACCACAGTCCACTTTTTCTTGAGTGCAACCACATCAAACCTCAGCACGTATGTTGTTGGATCTATATGAGATACTGAGCCTAGAGAGGCTCAGAAACTCCACCCGAGACCAGTGTTCAGTGCAGTGGGCTGCATGAGGAATTTTGTCAGAGACTTTGGGGCTTTCTCAGGGGCAAATGCCTACCTGCCTCACCGTACTGCTTCTTGTTGTTGCTGCTTTTAACATACCCAAAAATGATAGCAACAAAATGTTCTGTTTGACATATTTAGTTTCTCAACAACAGATTTGAAAAAAAACAACCAAAAAAAAAGAATTGTTGGAAAATTGGAAGCTTTCAATTGCGACTTTGAACAACGCTACAAGAGCTTTCCTGTCAGCTCCATTGTTCCCACATTGGACTTTTCTGCTACAGGCCTGGTGAGGATGCTGTCATCATCTTTTGTCCTTGACTGTAGGTCCCATGACTTGCAGTGTTCCCGTCTCTGATGTTGTTCTCCCGAGGCAGCCTGTAATGAAGAAAATACGTGCTCAAGCTGGAACAAAGTCCACCGCTGCCTCACTAGCTAGGAGGTTGAACACAACACGCACAGTTTCAGCAGCGAGTGGTTGAATTTGAAAGATTGTCTTGGTTTCTGCAGAAACCAGCTTAGCAGAGCTGCTCTGTGCGGAGGGCAGCCTCTGTATCAACCCAGACAATCCTGCAAATAAAGAGATGCAGTTTTCTACTCTTCTGGGAACAGGTACAAGGCAGGGACAAAAGACCGTAGTCCTTTGCCTGCGTTTCAAGTACTCTTCTCTAGGACTGCTGGAATCCGAAAGAACTGCAGACAAAAGCTATGAAGTGGATTCATGTGTTTGATGCCACCTCAGCGTGGGAGAGTTTCATCCCTCTTCTGTAAAATTGCTGCCAGCCCCTAAAGAAGTCATTTGGCCGAAGACATCGGTGCTTTGTACTGGCAGCTGGCAGTTCGCCTCCCAGCTTCTTTCCCTTTGCGAGCTTTGTTGGTCAGCAAAGTGATAGGCATTGAGTGGCACTGTGGCACCATCAGTTGCCAGCAAGCTCAGTTTAGGGATGCTTTTTTGTATGTAGCCAGCCTGTGTGTGGTTGCCTGGTTGGCAACCAATGTCTGTAGCCCGGCACACCCTGTGTGTTTGCAGAGCCCTTTGGAAAATGTTCTTCTGTTTGATCTAGGTGGGTTTGGTATCCAAACGGAAAGGTGTCTGCACAGCTTACAGCCGCCACTGCGCAAGCTGGAAATAGCTGGCACCTTCTTGGCAGGCATGGCAAAAGGCCGTGTGCTGCGGAGACTGCCTGTAGTCAGCCGCTAGACCTGCAGAGAGCATCACTGCAGGAAAAAACGGAGGCAGTATGTTAACAAATAAATACTCCAGTGACAGGAGAACCTGTTTGAAAACAGTGCTCACCGGGTAGTGCTGGGAAGCCCTTATTGCTGCTGCCTGCGCTAAGCCTGCCTGCCGATGATAAGACCTTGGTTTCCACCTCAGCCAAGCATGTCAGCCTGGAAAATCTCAGGAGCACCGCCTTCGTTCTGACATGATTGGTGTGTAAGGGCTTCCCCGGCGGTGCTTATATTTAAAACCTCTTTAACCTTGCAAGAAGTTACCATCTTCATTTAACTCGGTATTTCCAATAAAGTGCGAGGCATTTGTTCATTTCTGCATTGAACTCTGAATTTTGTTCTGGGCTTTATCCCCCTCAGAGCTTTGCAAAGCAGAGAAAGGAGGGGGAAGCATTTTAATCAGGGTAAGGCTCTTTGGCATTTACGCTATTGAAGCCTGAATAGAGCCCTAAGAAAAGAAGTAGATCTGTTGAAGGACGACATTTCAGTGCAAGAAGGATGTGTGTTTAGGACTTTCCATTACATAATGGGGCTGAAATGGATTAACAAGACCCAGGCTTTCTTTTTCTTGAGAATTGCTGCCTGCACCACTCTTTTTCTATTATTGATGCTTCAGTCACAGCACTCACAGAAAGATTTTCTTTGTTGTTACTAGTTTGAGAAGTAAATTGCAGCATTGTTTCTCCTGATCAAGAGATTGATTAGTCAGAGGTCTCTAGCTGAAGGGAAAAAATGTTCCTCATTATCAACTTTAAATGCAAATGTATTTGCCAAGCAGAGAACGTTTCAGATGGTGAGTGTTGGGGGGGAATGCCTTGCTCTTTTGATGTGCTGCCCAAAACCATTTACAGATCTTTGAAAGGCGTCCCTCTCATCAGGTCAGTGAAGAAATAGTGTGGGAAGGATGCTCTTGAAGGAGAAAATTAACCGTTGCCGCTTCCAGTTGGATGGTTCTCATAGTGTCTTGACGAGGAATGGTGCATTAGTATATTTGTGGGTTTTGTTGTGTTTTGTCTGCTCTTTCTCTTCCTAGGTGCTTTCATAATCTGCTGGACCCCAGGATTAGTCTTGCTGCTCCTGGATGTTTGCTGTCCCCAGTGCAACGTCCTGGCTTATGAAAAATTTTTCCTGCTCCTGGCGGAGTTCAACTCCGCCATGAACCCCATCATCTACTCCTACCGGGACAAGGAGATGAGCGCGACCTTCAAGCAGATCCTCTGCTGCCAGCGCAGCGAGAATGCCAACGGCCCCACTGAAGGCTCGGACCGGTCGGCGTCCTCACTCAACCACACCATCTTGGCTGGTGTCCACAGCAATGACCACTCGGTGGTGTAAAACCGCAGCCAGCCGCGTGGCCGACGAAGAGCAGCGGGCTACACCACGGAGCGGGGTGGGTGCACGGCCCCGGGGGAAGGTAACCCACTCACAAGGTTTTCTCAAACACTAATGGACTACAAGTGCTTCTTTTCCAGGGAACTCAACGCACCGGTGTGGTCCGCCCCGTCCGCAGGACTGGCCAGGCTGCAAGGCCTTTGATTTCTACTTTCAAAAAGTAGAAGGCAGATGCCTTGTGGCAGAGGTCATTAGTAGCCCACGGAAAGCCTCGCTGAGACTTCGTCGGACTTCGCTGCATCTTGGTGCCAGTCTGAATCAACTCTGATTAATTAAGCTTATACCTGCTTCACTGCATTTACATGTAGCCACTTAGTCTTTTTAAAAAGGGAGTAAAGGGGATAAAAGTATGCCTACCATTTAATAGACATGTAATATTTATCACCATCAGCATGCTTGTGATGAACATTTTCTGTGCAGGGAGTAAAACTGTGCTCTAGTCTTCGTATCCTTAGGCACACCGCCATAACTACAGTAAAAACAAAAGTAATTTTTTCTAATACAGGCAACAGGAGGATGATGAAACAGACTCTTCTTACCTTCATTACTGGTGTTAGAGAGCATGCATGTTCTGTGTGTATGCACATTGTTTTAATTATGGGGGGGAAAAAAAAAGCTCGTTGTAAAGTCTGCAGGAAAGTAGAAAAGCATAGACTGTATTCCAATGTTTGTTTAGATTATGAAATAAACAGTACTTTAGTCACAAGGTATTTAACGTTGTTCTTTGAAGTGCGGTATGAAATGTGTAACATGTGAGGGGTCCCAAGTTTTTCATGGACAAGTTCTTAAAGTAGGACACATCCCTAAGGCTCTTAAAGGGCTACAGTCAGGTTGGTAGATTTTTAAAAAAATGTATTTATGGCATTGGAATGCTTTTCTTGTTCATGGCAGAAAGCAACAGGATTTTTAATGTGAAAAAAGTGTATACATTTTATGGAACCTTTCTTGCAATTGAAAACAAAACACCCTCTGCATTTTTGCACTGAGAAATATTTGTAGGGTATCTTTTAAATTATGTACCCTTCATTTCAAAAGCAGTGGGCTACAAAAAGCCAAGGTACAATTTTATTTTGTACAGTCAAGACAACGTATGTATTAGTCTATTGCAAATGACTGGACCGTGCTACATATAATAGCCACACATGCACATTGTTATGAATAGCTAAGCTAACAGATGGATTTTTTCATATATGGCTGTTTCAAAGAGAAATGCCACTCATGTGAATCTTAGTTACCAAGAATCAGTGACATGAATCAAAACTCCTTGACAGGGGTAAATATGAGAAAAGATGGGATCTTGCTGATAAAAAACTTGGGACCTTTCTCTGGGAAACTGTGTGTTCTCCTAACAATGTAAAATATATCAACAGTAAATTCCTGGGTCCATTTTCCTCATTGTAATTTGCCTCTATAACAAAAAACCAAACACCACCCCACCACCACCCCCTCAAAAATCAGCAGTGTATCTGTCAATGTAACGTACTGGAATGTAACATAAAGGGTAATATTCTCCCTTTTGGGCACGGAAGAAATGGAGGGAAGAGGGTCAGCCCAGCAAAAAGCAGAGTTTTTAGCATCTCTTGCTTGGAAGAGATGCTTGGATTTTATACTTCCAGGCATAAAATTGCTTGGAAAAGGCAGTTCCTTGCTGAGGAGGGAAGAGCAGCAAGTGAGTAAAATGTGTTTCCACTGAATAAAGTGAGAGTTTTGCCACTGCTTTCAGTAAAACTGAAATTCACCTGTACTGTCAAGCCGAATTTGTGTGGACACTGTGGAAGATGGAGTGGGCAGAGGGGATAAACACAGCATTATCTGCCAGTTGGCCAAGGTATTGAATGTCGCCCTTGCTTTGGACAAAACAGCCCTTTTTTCTGACTGTGTATGAGAGCAAGTGAATGTAAAGGTTGATTTGGTTTTTATCCACATAACTGTACTGAGAAAGAGAAGAACAGGCTGTATGAACTTTTTCATTTAAAAGCATCTGCTTGCTAAGCCACTTGTAAATTTTTCTTAGTGCCTGCGTGATTTTTGAGCTAGTGCAGGTAAGCAGAAGAAAGGAGAGGGTAAGAGTGCCCTCAAAAACAGGGGACATCTGACTGAAAAGCAATTTCCTTTTCTCAAGAGTGCTCGGAGTTGCTTTCTTCCCTGGATCCAGGGAGAGCACTTTTTTGTGTCCCCAGCTTCCACACAAAAGAACATCATAGACACTTTTTTTTTTTTGGGGGGGGGGGAGAGGGGGCGAGTGCCCTTTCCAAGTGTCCTTTTTACTGCTGTTTGCATGCTCTTTTTTGTATTTCTCCTGGATAAGGTGGGAGGATGTCGTTAAGAAATAGCAGCAAATCATTCACCCCAGTTTACCATGCTGAAAGTGTGGTGGTTTTGGAGAAGCTGCGGGTTAAATAATTTTAAACCAGGGGTGTGATCGTACGTGACACACGGGTGGGCCCAGAGGTCCCTTGTGAAGATGGATGCCCAAGGAGGCTTTTCTTTTCTCCTCGTAATTGCGACAGGTGGCAGTTGCTGCCCAGGTACATCGACCAGCCCTTCTCCAAGGAGGCACTCGACAATTCAAGCTGGACCTTTTGAACTCTTAACAGCAGTTAAATTTCAGTCATGGGGTAGATTACATTAATCCGGGAGCACTTCTGGCAGCAGGTGGCTTTTTCTTCCAAAAGGTGAAGTGCAATGCTTTAGATCAAAGGCAACAGGATGCAAAGGTTGCTTGTACGATTCCACTAGAGGAACTCACTGAGCATGTGGTTGCTGTTTAAAAATTTAATTAGTGCTTTGTTTTGTTGACATGGTCTCCCTATATCCTTGAGAAATCTGATCTGTGGATTGAGTGTTTCTTTGCAAGCTAATGAAATTAAAGCTGCTGTGAGCAAAGAGAATAAAAACAAGAGCTTGGAATAGAAGGATCCATTTGCTCTCTTCTTTAGAGTGGTTCCCATGCCACTTGGTTTCGTCTCAGACTTTTTTTAACTTCTGCTTCTCTGTTCAGATTTTCCAGCTTCATTGTGCTGTTGTAGAACTCAATTCTGCTATGTGAAAACATGGTGCAAAGTACTTAGGGAAAAAAAATTGTTCCACTTATATTTACTTATCTCAAATCCTTCAAAAGGTTTTAGAAGACTTCTTAAAATACCAACGATCCTCCCACAGTCATTAAAATTCTTCTGTTGCTGGCTGCCTCTGGACCAAGTAAATCCTCTTGAAGTTCAAATGTAATGGTGTTTGTTTCAGCAATTGTAGTGGTGGGGTGTTGTGTATTAAAAGGAATATAGTTGATGAAATCATTTGCAGGTCAAAGAAAATGGGGTTTTCCTACTTCGTTTTCTCAGTGGAAGCACAAGTGTGAAAACTAATGAAAAGATTGCCTTTGAATGAAGGATTATTAAGTAAAATTTTAACTCCCTTTGCTATCGCATTTAGAGAGGCTGGGTGACCCATTGGTCCACGGAGCTGTTAATCACAGCATTTACATGAAAAGTTGAAAATATATTCTGTGTTTGACACACATTGTATTTCTTGTCAACCCCTTTTTTGCTCCATGTTCTCTGGGATCTCGGTAGCTTCAGGCTGGCTGCTAACTGGCATGCTCAAAGCTGGGCAGATAGCTCACACAAGGGGAAAGGGCAGACAAATTAAAGAGTGATTTTCAGTGATTCCTAAAACTAAGCACACCTGTCTGTCCATAGTGCACCAGTAACGGGGTTTTTTAAATAGTTGCCCCAAGATCCACCATTGGTTTCTTAACTCTGTCTTTCCCAACTAGTCACAGCTGTGGTACTGCTTAAACAAGCAGCGAAGGCTTGGCGTAGGTCACTTGGTGAAAAAGAAGGGGCAGGCATGCTATGTTCATGGTGCAAACTAAGCCTGGGTAACTTGGGTGTCAGAGAGGAAAGGACATGTTTTTATGTCCAGTATCTTAGTTCTGCTTCCCCTCTGAAGTAACTTTTCAGTATCAGCACAAATTTCTCCCAGTATAGCATTGCACTGAGATGAAACTTTTCAGGTCACTCTGAGGAGTATGTATTTTGGCCTGTACCTCTGTGGTGGTCTGAGGGGGTTGGTCATGGCCAGTCTGGGTCCCAGGAGCAATCCGTCATGGGAAACTCGAGTGGGCTCTGCTTCTGAAGCAGGTTTTTGTAGCTGCTTCTGACCTCTGCGTTGCCCTAGAACTATGCCATAGATACCAGGCTTAACTACTGTAAAGCCAGCTGGGGTTCCTCTCTGCAACGCTGCCACCACCAGTTCTGTCTCTTCTCACTGCAGTAGGTGTCCACAGACTAAAACCACGCCGCTTTTTCTGTGAAAGAAATAAAAGACCACCCAGCAGATGTTCTCCCCAGGTGGGATTAAAGAGGACACCACCAGATGGATGGTGCTTTGATGCAAACACCCATAGTCTGTCTTTCAATCACTATGAATCAAGGTGATGCAAAGCAGGGCTGGCAAAGGCGTTTCTCTAGGGCACCGTCACCCCCCGTGCCGAGGCATCACCCCATCCCCGTTGTACCTGTCGTTTCTTCGGGTCCCTTCTGACCGTGAGACGGGATGGAGCTGGTTCTTTTCCACCTGCTGCAGAAGTAACATAACCCAAATACAGGCTTTTCCTTTCTGGTCCTCTTCAAGGCTTTCCTGTTGAGCAATTGGAAGTCTACCTATCGTGTCCTTTCTGATCAGTTCTTGCCGATAGCAATCAATCTGTGCTATATGATGGTGTCTGTATGGAGGGGCTTTGCAACTGCAATCTCCTTTGTTCAGCTGAATTGCCCAGGCTTTACCATTTGATTGGAAAGGCTACTTCCAATAGACAGATACCTTAAAGAGTATTAACTCTCACACCTGTCGAGCCGTGCCTCCTCAAGAAAAAGTGCTCTTTTCTTTCCTCCCGTTTTCTTCTCTTAGAGGATTTTCCAAGAAGTTATTCACCCAGCTCCAGTTTTCTAAGTGTGTCACGGAGAAAAAAAAGGTTGATACAAAAAAAAACCAACACCCAAACAAGGATATTAAACTATGCTGCTGTGGTATATGGAAATCTAACCGGCTGATAAGCTGCCAGCTTTTTAACAAGAGCCTCCATGAAATGTTCCTGTTTGCCTGTGATAAACTCCTGATAACCAGAAGTGTATGTGGGAGACTCAGGAATCTGTTCATTTGTTTTCCTGTTTAAACAAAACCATGTTTATAACTCAAAAGTATGGAGAGAGCCAATGAGGTTTGGCAAACAATTTTGCTATTAAGTGCACTTACTGTAAATGTTTAGAGGTATTGTATCTAGTACAATAAAGTATTTAGCATGTGTAATATGGAGTGTGCAAGAAATACCCTTCGTCGGGAGAGCTGGTATTTTGGATGTGGAGGGGAATTACTCAAAAAGCATGTCTCTGCAGAGGCACGGGCTGGTCTGTTCCAGGAGATAGCATAGGGCTGAAACACAGGGACAGTGAAGGGGCAGGTTATTTCAAGTAAATCACTTCATAGTCAGTTCTGTTCCTGATTTCTGCCTGCCCACCTTCCTTCCTTTCCAGTCCACATTTGCATGTTTTAACCTCAGGCCTCCTCTTGCTGCTACATAGAAAAATTTTCCTTCACAGAGAAAAAAAACCCTCTGCTTCTTTTCCCTCTCCCTCTTCTTTCCTTTCTCCCTCTCCTTTCTCCCTTTTCCCTTCTTGCTTCCCCTTCCCCTTCCTTTCCTTTTTTGCTGTGCATGGACATGTTTGTCCCAGGATGTGTCCCCAGTTTTGATTTAATCATAGAAGGCCATATATTGACTAAACCAAAGATGGTTGGTTTATATATAGAAATGAATGTGTCCACACACAGATTTGCAAAGCCATAGGAAAGAGGAAGAACTGAAGGTATTATTTCAATGCTGTTTGAGCGTAGCTGGTTTAAGATTCTATTTTTATGCTAATTCCTATTTCACATGTTGAAGAAAAGAGTTCTTAGGTAAAGGCTTGATTAATCCCCTGCCTTTTGTTAGAGAAGCTAATGAAATATACTGAGAGAAACCAAGTGTCTCCTTCAGCAAAGTTGGCGTTCCTAAGGTAAAACTGCAGTACTAATCACTCAGGGCATTATTAAGTACAAAAATATAAAAAGGAAAGAGTTTGATTTTTTCCTCTCCCCAAACCCTGGTGATTCATGACTAATGCCCTGGTGCTGGGCTTTCCATGACATGGCATGTGTAATGTAAAGCAGCCCCACAGAGCTCGATTGCTGGACATAACGAGCAGAAAGCCAAAATACACAATTGCTAAATAAATCACGCCTTGTGAAAATGCACTGCAATGCCTCTGGGATTTTTTGTTTTAAGCCCTGGATCACCATTTGCTGGCAAAGTCAGACTGTTTATATGGCGATCTGTTAACATTAAATACACGACACGTGCAGCGACGCAGGACGCAGCCTCAGCGCGCCGTAGGCAGCACGCAGAGCAGGAGCTCGGGGAGCCAGCACGTTTGGGATGACGATGCCCAGAGCCCGCGGTGCGTTCCCCAGTGTCGCGTGGGCCAAACCCCTCATCCTGCTTTGTGCCTTTTGAGATCTGCCCCTCCAGGCCAGGTGTGGCTGGGAGGACAGGAGTGCTGCAGATGAGCTGGTCCCAGCAGGAGCAGATGTGAATCAGCCTTCTCCACTTTTGTCTAAAGCCCTCCTCTTCTTAACTGCTTAGCCTTCATGCGGTTATGGACCTGCTGCTCTCTCCTCTGGTCGTTGCACGCTCCACCTCCTGCCGGACTTCCTTGTCGCCGCTCCAAAGAGCCCTTCCAGTTCCTCCTTCATGTTGCTTTTCTCTGCGACTCCTCCAGGTAGCCTAAACCATCTCTGAATCAAGCTGCAAGGTGAATGCCAGGTGCTTTCCACCACAGATACCGTTTCCTTGTGATTCCCTGGGGGATGAGGTGGGAGATAAATACCCCATAGAGAACAGAGTATATAGCGAACAGAGAAGTGAAAAATTGCGGGGCAGGAGGGACAACACGGGAAAGAACCCCCTACCTTCTGTGCAGGATTTGGTTTATGATCCTTTCAAGGCTTTCTGGCAAGTTCAGGAAAGGATTCTGGGTTGTGGGTTTTTTTCTTTTGGAAAGAATAATGCCCTTTCCATGGCATTACTTTTTTTTTTTTGTCTAATGGAAGACTTTGTTGTTTTAGGTGTATTTCATTTATTAAGAGCTCAAAAGGCCAACTGAAACAAGGAGAACATTTCCCACCCACACTCAATGCAAAATTAAACTGTTTTTGTATAAATGGTGTTTTACCACTGAAAGATTGAAGGATGCTTCAAGGACTGACATAGGTTATTTTTTTTTCACTTCTCTGTTTGTCCGAGGTTCATGATATCTGGATATTTTAATGCTTGTTCTGCCACAGATTTTGAAGTTTGTACATTCTTCTTGTCCTCAAGTGTCTCTTTGCAATCCTGCTTTTGCAAAATATGTAAACACTCCTTAGTTCAAGGGAGTTACTCAAAAATGTGCTTGGTTTGAGCTAGTCCAGCTGCTTTCCAGGGGCCTTCCAGACCCCTCTCCTGTTTGCTCACAGTGAGGTCTGATTTTGAGCCACAACTAGATGCTAGCAAGTGACAATTATTTTGTTTAAAAATTCTTGTGTCAGGGGAGATGCCAATATCATATATATGTCGTTACAGCTAATGCAATATGCTGCAGGCAAGCTGGCTGCCCCTATGGCATTTGTTAAAGAAAAGAGGCTTTCCTGAGCTGGACTGGATTAAGGGTTTGAAAAAGATGACTGACCTTTCTTTTATTTTTGAAACATCGTTCCTACACCTTTGCATAGACATGCTTAGGGGTGAGCTGTTGTTTAGTCTTCAGATCATCTGTCCTTTCTCCTGCTGTTCAGAGATATGCACTCTCCTGTCCGTGGCCCTGCTCCCCCCAGCAGTGTCAGTGGAAACCATGGCGAGACAAGGAGTGCTCGAGCTGGGACAGGCAGAGGGGCAGAAGGGGGAGAGGGTCTGTCGAAGAGCTCAGGAACGGCCCAGCTCTGGCCAGCACAGGCTTGCACTGACCCACTGGTGTCAGCAATGCCCTGTGGGCTCCTGGACCCCAAGCTTGGCAGTGCTGACCACTCGTTTTAGAGGTGGCCAAGACACTGGGGAGGAGGAGAAGAAGAGGAGGAGGAAGGTTCCCAGCCCATGCCTGAGGAAGTAAAGGGTGAAATCGTGCTCCTGTGGATGTCTGCAGAATTCTGGTTCTTGGCATTACTTGTACTCGTGGCTCTTTTCCCCTTCCCGCGTCACTTATTTTACCTCGGATGTCCAGGTGGGGACATCCCTCTGGGGGCAGAAAGTACCCGGCACATGGGGCCCCAGCAGCAGATGAGACTTTTCGGGGTGCTGGCCAAAGGGTCGTGCGCTCACAAGCAGGGACGGTGACGGCGCCAGTCTGGGAAACAGCGACCTGGCGTGCCCGTGCCCTCTTCCCTCTTTGGCCAGGAGAGAGAGAGAGACAACTTCCACGTTTTGGGGGAGGAAAGGTCGTTCTGAGACCCCAAGTGCAGGAGCTTGGTGGGGCCGGTGTGGGTGGGCTGGTGGCTATTTGGCCAGGGAAGGGGTGGCCGGGCTGGGGTGTCTGGGCACCAAGCTCGCAGAGACCCGCGGCCATGGGGAAGCGCACTGGAAATGGCAGGTGACGGTGGTCCAGAAGCAGTGGTCTTCCTTGCTGATTATCTTTCCTCAAAAATATAGCTCAGGGGTAAAAAAAAAAAGAAAAAAACCTGCAAATTGCATATTTTCTATAAAGTGGAAATCCTGCTTTTCAGTCCATGCGGTTAAAAGCACGAGCCATCCACACCTGATCTGCCAGAGGGAGCGCACAGGAAAGTAAAGCGGGAACTGGGGGCCTTGGCTGTCAGATCTCTTTTCTCGTCAGCTGGACACATGCTTAGTGTCTGTGCTGTGATGTCTATTTTGGTCTAGGAACACCAGGCATGTTTAATGACTTATTCTAAGTGCACAAATAAAACACAGTTGCGACACAGGCAATGATTTTGCTTAGACAAACTTCATGAAAACGTGCAGGAGTAGAAGTGTGTATTCATTTATAAGTGTGTATTCTTTTATTATCATTATATATTTCTGTGCAGAAAACTGACAGATACTGAGCAGCATTACTTTATTTTTTTCTAAGCAGAACACACCCTGAATCTGAATAATTGCTCCAAAATCCAGGAAAAGCACAAAGAGCAACTGTAAAGGGAGAAATGATGATTTTTTTTATCGCCATGCATAGATGACAGCTTCCTTTTTTAAACAAACCATGTAAACTTAGCTGATATAGGAGGATTGCAGTCCTTGAAAACTGCCCTCACCAGCTTCTGAATCCGACCTGCACGCAGTCAGCTCAGGGAAGAGGACGCAGTTGGGGAGGTTTTGTTCACCCTCCACAGTTTCTGCCCTACCATGGGTGCAGCGGTGCAGAGGGAGACAGGGACCAAAGGGGCTGTGGAGGGGAGGGGGGGACCTCCATGTCTCTCCGGGGGAAGGAATCAGCCTGGATGGGTGGCTGTGCCAGGGGAGCCTTCCCAGGAGCAGCAGCCGCAGGCGAGCCATGTGGCCACGTTGCACGAGGGACATGGCGAAAAGTGCTTGCAAGTAGTGATATGAAATGGAGACAGGCTGGACTACCCTCTTCCCCGCCTTTAGCATTTTGTAAAGAGGTAAAATCTCTGTTGGGATACAGCAGAACACCACTAGATTGTGTGGAAGGAATGATATGGTTATAATGAACCCATAATGTGGATTATAATGATTGCAGACCTGGCCCAGAGAGCAAGGATATAAATTTTGTCTGGGCCAAGGCTTTAAGGGTTGTTGTCAGGAGATGTCAGTCGCAGTGCTCCGCAATGAACTCGGGACGGGCTCCTCGGCACTGGTCTTAACTCGTGCTCCATGGCTATATAGCTCAGCCAAGAAGGACATGTCAAAGAACTTATATGGCTTTGTCAATATGAGGGGGTCCTGCCAGGAGTGTGAAAAAAATGGCAGCCTGAAGGCCCCTCTGCCTCTCCAGTGGCTCCCGGCCAGTGGGCATTTCTGGCTTGTGTTGCCTGGCTGGGAGGTTGAGCTGTGGCAGCAGACTCCATCCCACAGCAGATACTACCAGCAGGATGCATGCATCCCGCGCGTTGCAGTGGGATTTGGGGTTTTCTTTCTCTCCAGCATTTGAACAGCATTTTGGAAGTTTCCTGCAGTACAGCTGTAGCCAAACTAACCATTTTATTAGTGAGCAGACACCAGGCAGTGGTGTAATAAAAAATACCTAAGTCATCTGTGCAAAATTCAAGTTCCTGCTTTTTCTACACATTTTCCAGTGCACAGTGGTATAAAAGAAAGCCTTTGTAGCACAGATTTTTTTTTTTAATGTTAGTGCTTTGTCCCTTTACTTGCAATGCTAAAAAATTTCCCTAAAGCATATGCATAGCTGAAGATGCATAAAGTTTTGGTAGAATACTTTGGCTGAAAGTCAAAAGGACTTTTCTTCCCAAGTGCCCTAAATCGCTCACAAATGTGGCTGCATTCATTTTGCTGAGTACAATGGAAGAGACACAACTCCACTTGCGTCAATATATCTGTACTAGACTACCATTGCTTGTGCCAGTCCAGGTTATTCTGGTTCAGGAACCAAAAGAAACTACAGTAGTAAAAGGCACCTTTGTTCCAGTGCCTTGTATTAATGCGTGAAGCTGCAACCATTGAAAGAAAGACATCACATCCAGTCCAGCATGCACCAGTGAATTTTTTCTGGTGTAGGCCATGGACTCCTAAGTAGCTCAGACACTTTTGAAAATATTACTCTTCATCCAAATAAAGTAAAAGAGCAGCCAATATTCAGAGTAAGTGGCTTTGCTAGTGATGTTGCTTAAAGCAACCTCCCACATGCTTCCACCCTCAGTGAGTAACTCCATAACTGAAAAGTCTGGAGATGGTCCAAACAAAACAGTGTGTTTTTCATTAAGAGTGGAAAAAAATTACACGGTGTATAAATTTACTATGAAGCCATGTTGTTTGCTATGAACTAACAGTGACATACGTGTGATTTTAATAAAGCAAGCCATGATTTCATTAGTTAACGCTCTGTGCAAGTCAAGCATACAATGAAAAACAAAGCAGATCCAGTCATTCATCAAAGAATTGTTCATCAATAAAGCTACATGAGCCTTTGCAATGACACCGCCAGGCTGGGTGGGCTTCTGCCTCCTCCCTCTTCCCTGACCGTCCCCAGCCCATTCGCGGTTGGATTTGCCCCGGCAGCCGGCAGTGGAGCGCTGTGCTGGGAGGGGCTGTGCCCCTCTCCCAGGGCTCAGTGCCCGTGCGCGAGGCCAACGCATGGTACGATGCAGCGGTCCAGTCACTGTACCGTCCCGTGCCTTCCCTTCTGGTCTGCCTCTAACCGAGAGACCCAGGACGCGGTCAACAAATGCAAGGAATAATCCAAAGAGAGAGGAAATACAGCCAGCTGAGTAAAATATTGTGCCAAGACTCCGGAGACAGAAATGATGCCTGGCTCCGCCACAGGCTGTATAGACTAGGCAATTTCCCCTCGTACCTAAGTTTTTCATTTCGGTAAGGGGTAATAGGTTTATTCCCCCTGCTCCCTTTCGACCGTGAATTCCACAGTATGGGGAATGCCTCTTTGTAATGTGTTTTTGCAGAACCCAGAGCAATAAATGAACATCTCCATGGGAGAGCATTTCCACCAGGAAATAAGCCCATTTCTGGTGCAGGACTCAAGGGTCCCTCAGCTGAGCAACTCAGTCACCCAGCTGACTCACTGTCAACTCAGGCGTGAGCTGGTTAGTAATGCACTTACCTCATTCTTTGGAGAAGAGTTTGGACAGGAAAGCAGAAAGAGGGAATTACATCAGAATGCAGTTGGACCCCAGAAACTAGTAATGAAGGAAGAAGGCAAAATGTATGTTCAGTGATGATAAACCAAAAGGAGAAATGTAGAAAAAGGTAAATGTAGTGGGTTAAATGTAAAGTTGAAAAACTCCTAGTGGTTAAGCTTTGCTGGACTACAGCCAGAAAACTAATGGGACTGCAAGGATTGATTTTCTGGAGGACTGGAGATGAGGAAGCCATCAAAGGACCTGCTGAAAAGTAAGATGCTGAAGTAGTTCCTGCAGGAAATGGCTGGAAGGCTTGAGTTAGTCAGCAGGTTTATCGTTTAAGGAAACCCAGATCCTTGCAGATGCTGAGGAGGTTTACGGAAAATCAGTGGGACCATGTGGACCTGTGGAGTGCTGTTAAAGGTGAGCTCGTAGTACTTGGGAGGAGAGAGGAAGGAACGGGCTCTGCCTGAAAAACAAGGAGCAGAGCCATTCAGCTCCAAAATATGACTACAGCACAGAGCAGCATTTGTTAGAGCAGACTGACTTGACAACAAGAGATCCATTATGGAGTATCTTGGCTGGAACCTACAGCATCAAACTCACTAGCGGGTAAGATGGCAGTTGGATGGGAGCATGAATCCACAACACCCTATGAAAAAACATGACCTGGCTTTCCCCTGGGCATTTTCCCTGGTTTTCTCTCTTGGGTCTATGGTCCTTTCATGCATGGTAATTCCCCAGGAGCAACTAAGAGATTTCATTCATAAATACTGAGATGAAATGTCTAATCCAGGGAGAAGAAGGACTCCGGACACGACGTCGAACTGACCCTCTGTGGGCCAGCTGCCAGCTTGCGGGGGCTGGTTTCCATCAGACTTTGTGCAAGATGGAGCCCAAGCCGTCCAGATTCCAGCCCCTCTGTTTCCTGTTGTGTTGAGTTTATTTGGGCTTATTTCTTTCCTCCCTTTTGTGACAGCTGGAAATGTGCTCCTGGTTTCCCTCACCAGAGCCAAGGCCATGGCCATAGCTATGTTTTGCCTGACACTCTCTTGCTGAATTTTGTTGTAAGAGTTGAGTTCAGCCAAGCTGAAGAAAGATAGTACAGTGGCTTGAAATCAGCCTCTCGGCAGAGTGCTCACGTCTCTGTGTAGAGACAGAGAGAAAGGCAGCATGGATTTTCCCCTGCAAGAGCAAGCATAACTGAATGAGAATATGGCATCCAAGAGTGACAAGGTTGGTGCCATTGGAAGGGATTTGCTTCTAGAATAACTGAAGTTACGGAGTGCTAATAGTCTCAGGGCACATGCAAGCCTCGTCATTTAAGTTGTTTTGGAAAATCATTGAGTTCAGGGGTCTGTTGCCTTCTTCCAGGCTGCTAAAGGTGATGGAAAGGAACTTCTGCTGACTTCAGAGAGGTTTGGGTGGGAGTGTCCCTGCCACGGAGGGAAGTGCCTCACCAATGGCCCCAGGGACTGAAGCCAGCACTGAGCTTCCCACACTGCCCAGCAGCACGTCTCGGGGTGGGATGTTCAGGATGCTCAGGATGCCAATACCCGCTCAGTCCTCGGACACCTCCTTGGAGGCAGAAAAGGCAGTGCTACACCAGTGATGCACATGCCAACCATTTGTGTCCATTAGAGCAAACAAATGCTCTTCAGACAAGCCAGTGGCCATTCTTAGGAAGGGAACAGCATCCCTCTTTCATGAAGTCTCTGTCAGGTTTGCTTCAGTGGTCAATACACTGGTGGGAAATACTTCTGCAATAAGATCATTAACTTGTTTGCACAGATTTGCAGGTGGCATACCCTGGAAAAATCAGTTGTTGCAGATTAACAGCTTTAAGTTCGTACTAAAAAAGATCATTTAAACTGTTTTCAGAACGTACAAGATGAAATACAGAAAGTGGTGTTACTATCATCTATACAATGATGATCTTGTCTCATTTCTCTGTAAATGCCAGATGATAGTATTGCAATCAGGAAAGCAACTCTCTTTCTTCTCTCTTTCACGTGGGAGCTAAACCTGCCTTTCAAAATATGTAATCCCTGAAAACACATGAAAAATAAAAACAAAGGCTAAAGTCCATATTAATATTCAGGGCAGGGACAAAGTTCTTCTACTCTCTTTCAAGTGGGAGCTAAACCTGCCTTTCAAAATATGTAATCCCTGAAAACACATGAAAAATAAAAACAAAGGCTAAAGTCCATATTAATATTTGGGGCAGGGACAAAGTTTCCCTGTGACGAGGACTGGTATTAAGTCTTTGAGCTGTCTCCACAACAGCAAGTGATCAGGGCATGGAAAGCTACAAGTGTGACTGTGGGACACTGATAATAGTTGGGCGAGCATTGGCTTTGAACCTGGATTTCCTACTGTCCTTATCGTTATCCTCAAAACACTTTTGCTTTTGCTTTTTTTTAAGGTAAAGATCAAGTTCTTAGTTTGAAATCATACTGATGCAATGGCTGAGATTTCCAAAGAAAAGCTTTCCACATTATTTTGAACATCTCAGATAGAATTAGTGCTAATGATGGGGAAAAATTAAGTCTTGTTCACAACCAGTGAGAATCAGCAAATAAGTTGACATCCAAAAGAAAAGTGAAAAGGAGGACAACCAGAAATACAGGTGTAGTGTTTGGCCTACAAGTCCCTTCTTCACCTATTCAGAAAAAGCTTTCAATTTGGCTCTGCAGTGGGTTGTTCTCAGGAGCTGTTCACAAAGTTTGTACATCTGCTGAGGGGTGACTCACTCCCTCATGCAAAAATCCTCACTTTGTTGTGATGTTTATAATAAACAGAGGTCATGGGATGGTGTGGAGAGTGGAAAGCTTAGGGAATGTATAGGAGACCGGCTGAAGGATGCTTTTGGCATATGCTTTATTGGCCATAAGGGATGATCTTAAACAGCTGGGGAATGCTCACAGCTCCAGGCACGAAGATGGGGCTGCCTTTAGAAAATACCTAGCATTTTTGACCTCCAAGGATTATTTCAGGGAGTTGCAAGGCAGGGCCCAGTATATCACCAGCCCTTACAAATCCCCGTAAGTGCCTCTCCCATCTCCAGCTGCAGCAGGAGGGCTGAGGAGCCAGAGCCGCTCTGTGACCGCTCGCCGTTAGCAAACTCTGAAGCAACAAACAGCAAACTCTGACTGAGTGAACAGAAATAACATAGTTGAATACGGACAGGCTGCTGGAGGTCTTTCCAGAAATGATCCATCATACATTAGCACAGACACGTTAGGAGCGCTGACTGCATTTCCTATTATTTTGTGAATAAGCACTAGTAGCTGATGTGGGAAGACTAGAAATGAGCTGAATGATGACTCTAGGAAAGGGATGGCATGATGACATTCACAGTATGGAGAGGTGTTAACAGCAAGAAGGGAGAAATTGTTGGAAAAAGGAAGTGCGGGGGCTGTAAAGTGTAAATGGAAGCTGAAAGCAGAGCCTGCATAGACAGAGGGGTTTCTGTCTGTCTGATCCAGGGAGTGGTGTCACTACAAAATGGTTTGAGAACTGTCTTGGATATTCTAACCAGTGCATGCACTGTTTGCACCCAGGTAAAATGCCTCTCTCATACAGTGGTTTAAAACAACTTCCTCACGGTTCCAGAGGTGTCTTTTTACATAGCACTTGGCACTACCCTGTCTCTGAAATTGATGCTAAAATTCATAGTAGCTTCAGAAACAAAAGAGTTAGCCCAATGCTGGACAGTTCTCAAACACCCATCCTCCATGCTCTGATTAGCTATAGCCAGTGACACGCTATGACTCTGTAGGCTACAGTGGTAGTCACAAGAGCCAGGATTTCACTAATGTAAACCCAAACAGCAGCAAAAGTACTGTTGCTGGTCCGTTCCCTCTTGATTTGCCAAAGAGGAGCTGATGTCCCCTCAAAACCCTACTCAGAGCCAGTCTTTCAGTGGAAGGTGAGCAGATAGGTACAAGCAGCTTCAGCATGAGGGGACCAACCAGTGTCAAAGATGAATAGTCCCACAGTTTGCTGAAAACCATCATCCGTCTTCCTGCTTCATGCACATCTCTCTTGTGCTGCTCTGCTTTGTGTGCGTCACTGCTAAATCTTGGTGATCTTTGAGCAAATCCTGTCCTGCTGGTTGTCTGTCACTGCTGATCCTTTGGCAATGCACAAAGTTTTGACAGAGCTCCCTGAGTTCAAACAATACATTGAGACAAACATCCTGTTGGTAACTTCAGCTGACGTGATAACTCACCTTAAAGTATTGTTCTGTGTTAGTGTGTAACACTGTTAATAAACCCCTACACCTAGCCAATTTGAAAAGTATTATGTGATCATTGCCTAGACAAGATCGTCTGAGCAGCACATTATTTTGCAAAGGCTAAAGAAAAGAAAAAAAGCTGACAAAGGGAAGAAAAAAGAAGCAGCCAATACTCATTGTGCCATCAGTTTGACTTTTCATGAATAATTGGGTTTTTTGTCTCACTCACTGTATTTTCTAATGTTTTATGTCACAGCAATCCCTTTCAAAATGCCACTTCTCAGGTTTGGCTGCAAAAAGAGCTTTTGGTAGCTAAAAGGTAATTAAAACCAGTAGCACTTGGAGAGCTGGAAGACTCATACATCAGTGTGTGTGACCCAGAGTCAGCATTTCTAGGAGCTGTGTGAGCCACTGTTCACAGGTCTCCTGATGCCCCTGTGGGTGGAAGCGCTGGAGATGCGGTACAGTTGGTTGGATGCTGTGTCCCCGTGGGCTCATCCCTTCTGCCCGAGGAGGGGGCCCCAGGAGCACACTGGCTGCATCCCCCTTGCTCCGGCTCTGCCGTTCCAGGGTCTGCGGCAAGGCTATGCCAGGAGGTTGTGGCCATACCGGTCTGCACCGTGCAGGAGGAACAAGAAGGTTTAAGGGTATAAGGCCAAAGATCTGCAAGCCATAAAAACAAAGACTGACATGCAAAAGCACGGAAACAGCATGTCAGACATGTTTCCCTAGAAGCAACGCCAGTTTCCACTACAGGAGAGAAAACATCAAAACCAGTACAAAGACTTTTTTTTTTTTTTTTTTTTTAAAAGCATCACTCATTGGCTACTATGGGATGGAAACAGCTTTTAACTCCTATGCTGACACAACCCAAACACCAGTGGTCAGGAAATGCTTGTAATCCCAACTGAAACCTGAGCTACCAGCAGACCGAAGAGGGGGAAAGGCAGGCAGGCATCTGTCCTGAGGCACCTGAGAGGAAAAAAGAAACATCAGTGCAGCAAGGAGAAAATGTTACCATCCTCCACTGAGAACTCCTTGCACCCCAGAGGGGCCCAAAGCACTTTACAGACCATGTGCCTGGATGCCAGCCCCCTGGGATGGTAATGACTGTCTTGGGAGGACCTTGGGAGGAACAGAGCAAACCTGTGTGTTGGTGCAGGAGGATCTCTTCATCCACAGCTGTCCTTTCTCTGTGGTGAAACGGGAATCTGGAAATCCATTAATATTGCATGTCTTAGCTCTGTGTCCACAACAGATAGATTAATCAACTAGTCTATCTTCTAAATTATCTTGAAGTGAATCAAAACATGTGCTTCTGAGGAAACTGTGCAAAGCACCATAGGCATGTGAGCTGTGCTGTAAAAAACTATCCCAGGATTTGGGGCTGCTCGCCTCAACAAGTCTCTTCCCACAGCTGGAAAATGCATATTTCAGCAATGCGATGGCCAAGGGATTATTAGAAATTCTTGTGGGATGGATTCTTGCAAGAAGGGGTGTTATTAGGTGACCTTTTCCTCCATAAAAGTCTAGAGGTGATCTGGAAAAATCAAACTGCCTGGAAAAAACTCAAGGCAGCTAAAAGGTAGCTTGACTGTTGCAGATGCAGAATGTCGTCCTTAAAAACAGAGGAGAATTCCTCATTTTCCACCAGCTAGAGATGCTGATTGCTTCAGCTCTTTTGCCCTTCCCTCTCCACCTCACCTTCTCCTCATCTCTCTTTGACCATTCTCCTCGTCTCCCAAGGGCTTCTTGACTCAGTGATGCTCCACCAGTCAGTTCTGCTCCCTGTTGCATTACCTGCTTTGACCAATCCTCCTCCAGGTTTCTTTCTGTTAGCAAATTTCTTCCATTTCTGGGTCACACCATCTGCAAGACAGGACCTGAAGATGAAACAATATCCAATATTCCTATCTTTCAGAACTTCTACTTAAGATACACCTCTCTCCATTTTAAGCTCACCTCTCAGTCTTGTGAAAGAAGCTCTCAACTGTAGCTCTGGATGTCCCAAGCATAATTCCTCAGGAGCATCCATTCTCAGCACCTCTTTGTGTCCAAGTGCTGGGAGAAGAGCAGAAGCAGTTTGCACGATCTAGGAAGAAACACATCTGCAGAAGGCTGACTTCTGATGGCAGCTCTCAACAAGTTAGCTGCACTTATCTGCATGAAAACATGCTTATATTGCTATCTTGCTCTCTCCTCTCTCTCCCTGCTCTCGTTTCCCCCACCTGTTGTGTGTTGTCGTAGATGTGGGGCAAAAATATCCTCTTTCCTGCATGCTTCTGTAGCACTTAGCACCATAAAGTCCTAACTTTATTTACACAGAGCCCCTGGGCACCACCGAGTATTTCACAGCAAATTTAGGCCTGTTGGGTTAGGGTCAAGGCATTTGTTTTGAGGATTTGCTCCAGCAGGAAAAAATAAAAGTTTGGAGTTTTGCATGTGTAATGATCATAGCAAAATTATACTATTTTTTTTTCTAAATGAGCCCACCCTACAGAAAGAAATATCTGGGAGGCTTTGGTCTGCCTATCCTTGCGTTTTAAAGTGAGGGAAGAAGTCTGCTGTCAGAGAAATGGCATGCTAAACTCATGAGCTGCATACTTGGTGGTGTGGAGTGTCACATATGAAGTTCTGTCTCAATCTGTTGCTAAGCCTTTTAAAATGCTTTTGGACAAATATACAGTTACTCCTCCAAGGACACTGATTCAGTTATAAAACTGTCTATTGGATCAGTGAATATATGAATCAGGCAAGATGTTTTCTGATGCTCTCTGGATTCCACAACTTGAAATAATCTTGCTGGAAAAAACAAAGTCAGGACTGTGGGGAGCAGTTAACATGAGTTTGAGAAGATACATGATAGATGTGTATTTCCTGGCCATTTTTTTTCCCTTTTTTCACAGTGCTTTGTTCATTTTGTTCGTGCACATCAGAATTTCTCCCTTTTCTATTTCATAAGCTTTCCTCTTCTGTAGCTGTATGCCATTAACAAAGAAGCAGCAGCAGAAATGCTGTGTAAATGTTAATATAAATATCTTCCCATTTATCAGGCTCGTTTGACCTGGTTGTCTGTGGCAGCCGGTTGTACTGGTCTTAGTGGGACTGAATGAGCAGGTAAGTGTGACCTGGGCGAGGAGTCCTGGCTTGTCCCTGTTGAAGGTATGGGGACACTCCTGCAGTCCCAGGCAGAAGAATGGTGGCTGTGTGCATACAGGGACTGTTCAAATAATATGGAAAGTTTGGGGGTTACTTCATACAATTCATACTTCATACTTCATACAATCCATTCAAACTATTCCCAGCCCACTTCCTATCAGCAGTCTGGTTAATGAATCAAAACTCTTTGAGCTGGCAACTGTTTTCCACGAAACTGTTCTGGGAGGAATTTTTGGCTAGTCACAGAGGCCCTTTAGTCAGAAATAAATTTTCTGAGGGAAGAACTGGTATGGAAATTTTATCACATTACAGTAGTACAACCATATGCAAAGATGAAAAATTGTTCCCAAAGTGACTTTAAAGAAGGTAAAAAACCAGAATGACCCCATACCAAGTCACTCCTTACAGCCTCATGCCTTGAAATTAAAACTTTAGGAAATCATTAGCAGGTTTAGTAATAACCCCTATTACTTTTAATGAAAAACTGCTCCAGGGCTACAACCACAGTTCCTATAATCAGCACAGCCCCATCAAAGTCACTCTTCAGTTTCCCAAACCTGAGGTACTATTGAGGAGAAGATTACAGGAAAGGCAGGTCATCTTATCCTATGTCATCCTAGTGGCATAGGTCCATTCTGCAGGACACTTCGAGTATCTGTCCAGACAGGAAGGGCACCATGCACTGCAGAACAGCTTCAGTCATAACTTGCATGAAAGTTCTGCTGGAAAAGGTTTATTACAGGTTAATGCAAGATTTTAAATGTTTCATGCCTAATGTATGTCATGGTGGATTTCAAATAACTCTGAAATAATTGATGTCTAGAGGCAACTCATTGCCGTTTGGACTCTTTACAAATCGATTGCCAGTCGCTAAGGCAATCTATTAAGCACCCATTAATAACCTTTTGTAAGTTATTTGTATATAAGCCTCAATGAAAACTATGACCTACATTTAATTTCTAAACCTTCTTTATCTGCAAAACTCCCTGTTTTGAAGCAAGCAATTGCTGCCTTTGCTTTCTTGGAGCTCATGGCACGATCCACCAATTTCAAAGGAGCTGTTCTCCAAGGAAAGTACAACTTACACTGATCGAGGAAGGCAAATCTATCTCACAACCCTTGTTATTCTAAAAGGGGATTTTTTTTTTTTTCCATAAAGGAGAAAATTGGCCGCATGTTCATGGGGAGATAGCAACTACTAGATGTTTTCAGCCAGTTGCAATGCAGAAGACAGAGCCAGATGGGTGAGGCACTGTGCCTGCCAGGCACTGAGGCAGGAGCAGATACACGCTCCTCCAGATGACAAAACCACCTGCCCTGCCCCTGGAAAATGCATCTGCACTCTGACTAACTCATTAAACCTACCCTGCCTTGTCATTACTCCTCTGCAGTAAAGTAAAAGCAGCCTGTCCATCTTCGCAGAAGGAAAGAACATAAAAGAAGGCAACAACGTAGTTTTAATAGCTTGGCTCACGAAGCTAGGAAAAATCCCAGCACACAATTAGGAAATCAGATTTTTTTCACATCAGTTCAGATTATTAGAAAACACTCCGTGGAAAGCTCATGGAGAGGTGTTTGGGGGTAAACCAGTTTCCATCTTCTTCTACACACAGCTGGGTACACTACAACTTTTTAAGGACTAACCATCTTGAATTAGCACAGCAGAGCACCAAGGATGCAGCTGGCCAGGGAGGACCTTCAGAGACCCACTGCGGCAAGGAAGGAGTCAATAGCGAAGGCTGGCATGGGGGCTCTTTGGGAGGAGAGGTGTGCTTGGGGCTCTTTGGGGAGCACGAAAGGGAAGCGTTTTTCCTCCGACTCATCTTGTGTTCAACTGTAGACTGAAGAGAGGAGCTCTTGTTTTGTCATGTTGCTTTTTCTCAGCTAAAATTCCTCTTGAGAAAGGCACTAGGTTTTTTGCCCTTCTGTTTCCTACTCCTTTGTTTGTTTACAGTCCCTTGCCTGAAAGCCCAGGAGCACTGGGTAGGGTCATTGCTGAGGAGTGGTCCCGCAGTTGCACAGTGTGGGTTTTTTCAAGTTCAGCATGAGGCGTGGTGCGTTTTTTTGTTCAGCTGGACCCAGCCTTTCATCCCCTCTCTGCTCACGGACCCCTCCACTGCGTGTCACTCGTGATCCACAGCTGGGCAGTCTGTGCATCCAGACTTTGAAAAATGAGCCTCTGGCATGCTGGCTTCACATCATCCCTGCCCACTTCCCCCAGCCCAAAGTGGGCACACGTCACCCTTCAGTCTTCACGGGTTTCTAATGCTGCACCAGCACCTGGAAATCAAGGGGATACATGAGACCATTAGCTTCCACGTTGGGTTTTGATCGCCTTTTTTGTCTCCCATTGGATTTTTCTCAGTAAAACTTTTCAGGGCTTGGAGAACATGGAAATGGTAGTGCCTTCTCTCCTCTCGCCTCTTTCCCCATGTATGCTGCTCCATCCCAATGCATCTAAATCAGCAGGCAAAGGATGCAGCCCGATGTGACTTACATCTTGTGAAAGCTGGGATATAGCAAATGGGCCACTTTCTAAATCTTTTGGGTGGAGATCTAGCTGGCACCATGGTTAAATGCCATGCATTAGCATGTTTTCTCTTGCTGTCAGAAATTGAACTACACCAGCAAAAGCAACAGGAGGAAACCTGAAGAGGAGAAAAAAAGCTTTGTACAGACAAGGCCAAGGAGTATAAAGCAGCAGGCTGCCCAGGACAGATGATCCAGCCCTTGCATCTGATCTGCTTGTAATAAAATAACAGACAACTTGAGCCATTTGCCATGTTACAGAGCCCAGTGGAATAGCACGGCCCTGCCATTTGGCCTTTCAGCATCTTTCTGCTCCATTAATTTTCCATATCTTGCCTCTCCTTGCTTTTATCTCTGGATTTCACTTTCCCTCTCTCGTTGCATTTTTGCATTGCGCATGAGAAAGGGCAGTGCAAAGCGAAGCAACGCTGCAGAACAGCAGCTGTGGCTCATTCTCACGCAGGCTTAGTGCAACGCAGCCAGGCAGCAATAAAGCTGCTGGCTTTCATGGGGGAGATATGTGTATTTTTTCTTTTTTCTTGGAAAACATGTGGTAAGTTCCTGTGTGTAGTCTGCCAATTGTGAAGTTTCCCAAGCTGCTTAATACATTCATCTTATTATTTTCTAACACAGTCTTAAAAAACTGTCCCTGGCTAGCTTTGCTGACTCCCCTATCGTTTAAGTCAGACCTTCTGGATAATGGATGTCTGTGTTTTTTGCCACTGAAAGACAGAGCAGGGATCGATTTGTTAGTTGGATCATTGTGTTATTTTGGCCTTAGGCAAGAGACGGAGAAGGGAAAAAGGAAGATATTAGTTTGCATGTGTGCACAGACTTTCAACCATTTTCCAATTTTCACCAGGAATATCTCCTGCTATTTTTCACCCATCTCGGCTATGGATTTGCCTGTTCGCACTTGGCAAAGATAAGACACTTTCTTTTTAAGAGACAACAGGATTGGGCCCAGTGCCCTTAAAGTCAGGTCTGGACCAGTCCCTTTTGCTGAAATAAGGACTCTTCTGGCACAGCACTAATATTTTTAGCTTCTCCAGATCTGCACTACATTCAGGATTAAAAATAATCAGTTTCTTCTTTCCCCTCCCCCCCCCCCCCCCCCCCCCTTAATTTTCTAGCTTGCTTATGGCTAAGACTAGAAATTGATGCCATGAAATAATCTGAGAGATTAGCTTTCTGTGATATTCCTAGTTTGCATGAAGCCAGAAATCACACACACACCAGGGATCAATACAGCCATTTCTGTACATTTCTGGAAAGAACAAAGTTTCAACTCTTCAAGGTTTTCTGCAGTAGCCCTAACAATTTCTTTCACACCTGCTGCTTTTTACATGTTGTTTCATTTTAACACAACTGTTCAATAGAAACCCAGCAATTTAAGTTGGCTTTGAGAGTGTGACCTTGTTACATCTCTTAAAATCATTTAACATATTAAAGTTTGATGTGAACTTAATATTATTTCTGATTCACTTAATCCTCCGACAAGAAAATAAATGTGCACTCCTGTGCTTTTCCTGTTCTGTCCCAACATAGTTATGTCAACTCTTTTTTGGATCTTTGGCAACCTCTTTCTCCAGAATTTTGTGATTTCATATTGATGGCTGCTCTGACATGACTCTTTGTGTGTAATGAATCATTGTGTAACAGTATATGCATACCATGAGATATTCAAGAACCAAGTAAGGGAATACATGGAGACATTAAAAATCTGTGGTGTGAAACTCAGCATTAAAACCCTGCAGTGTGCAACTGCATCTGTGGTTAAATGTCGGAGGTTTGATGTGGGAGCATAGCCTCCAAGCAACAAAGACCATGCTTGTTACATACAGTATTTTTGGAAGACCCAGGATGGAATGCATTGCTTTGATATCAAAGCTTAGCGGTAATTCTAGACTCAAACATCCACAATTCATGACATTGCATTAGAAGTCATGAATAGTTAAAAACAATACCTTTAGGGCACTTTTGCCTGTCCCGCCTCCAGGTATTCTAGTATTTTTCCAGCATTTTCCTATCAGCTACAGGAAGGTTCAGAGCTCATGTCTGGACTTGGACAAATGCTGGGATCTATCCTAGAGATATCTGGGATGCAGACTTTAAGACTTAAACACCAGCATTTGCTGAATTTTTAATCTGAAATCAAATTAACTGGGAGCCCTGTGTCTGAAACCAGATGGGGAGGTTACTTTGGGTTACTTTTTCATCTGCTTTGTGCTCTGCACCCAGTAATCCCTGCTCACTCGGATCACCTGTAGTCTGCAGACAGCTAGGTGGTCAGGCTTTGCAAGCTGCCTTGAAAACCCCAATCTGTGCTTTTAAACTGAGTCCATTGCACTGTCCTGCATCAATGGCATCTCTGTGGTAGTCTGAAGAGTCAGACAGAAGAATGTCCCTGACCCAACTCATCCCTTCGCTCCTTGTTTATGGACAGACTATCTTTGCCCTTGCATTGCTGGGGTTTGTTATGGAGCAGCAAAGAGGGTTCTCCTAAAGCACTGGCTTGGGGCAACCTCACTCTGCAGCTTGCAGGTAGGGCATTTATTACGTAATAGCAGCAAAGCTTTATAGTTTGCGGTTAACAGCATTGCCGAAGCTTTCTTCTTCTCTTTTTGGAGGCATGCCCATAGCTTGCAGTAGTGTGTGGTCGTGAACACTGTGAGAGGTGAAGAGGTGTCTATTACTTTTGAAGAATCTTTTTTGACCTTTGGTCTCTGAGAAAATGCTTTCTTCAGGACCTGGACACCAAAGCAGTAACACTACAGAAGTCGATAAACTGAAGGAACCTCTTGTTTAGCATGGAGGTTGCTGACTTATTGTTGCTCCTTGGGATTTACTTTGGCTCAGCCCAGGCTCAATCCTCCAACATCCTGAACATCTCCTGCCAGGGATCGGGCCTTGTTTTGTTTTCAGCTGACCACAATGTTTTACAGAACTCCTGGAAAATTTCCCCCCGACAATATTTTTTAATTGTTTATTCTCAAGCCTCCCTTGGCCAGCGGCTAGGGAGCTGAGGAACAGAGGGCGTCCAGGGCTGCAAACATGAGCAACTCGGCAGCCAAAGCTTTGTAACGGCTTCCATCTTCTGTGGCGTGAAACACAATACGTGTTCCCCTCCGGGAGATGTACTTCCTCTGCACAAAAGACGTTGTCCCCATTGTTTGAGGCATGTCATGTCCCAAAGGCTGTGACCCTCCTCTTACATCACAGCCACCACTTGCCCACATGTGGGACCTGCCGAGCAAGGATTGCAAGGCCTTGTTCTTCTTGGGGTGCTCCCTGCAGGAGCTCCAATGCTTTACGCGTTGGGCTGGGAGAGCACTTCTTTTTTGCACTGAATAATGCATGTCTTTGTTTTTTAGGTGAGAGTTTCTCTCCCACCTGTAGCAGGAGCTAAGCTGGAAATTTCTATGGCACCTTCAATGAAAAAAGGAGTTGGGAAGAACTTGACCAGGTACATGTGAATGAAAGGGTAGGCTGGGGACATATATCTTACTGAGTTTTTGCGTGCTGACAAAGTAGGACATTGTGTAAGTTACATACACACAGATGATGACCTGTAATGGAAACATGTTTCAGAAACACAGGACAGACCTTAGGAGATAATATTTCTTAAACAAATCCTACAGTGCCTATACCCTGTAGATACAATTTAGAGGAAAAGCACTGGCTGAAGACCAGTTTTTTCTGGTTTTTATTGTGTTTTGGGAAGTCAGTGCAAGTTACTGACGCAGAAAGAAGGAGTAAGGCTTGAGTGACACGAGGTTGTTCTCTAAGGACTCTTACCTCTACCCTGTCTTTCTTAAATCCTTTAATAAAACTAACCTGGTACAAATGCAGCCTTAAATAGAATATATATTGCAGTTCCTGACACTTGCTGTGTCCTGTGAAAGTTTTAAGTTCACCCTACAGCAGGCATTCCTCCTCCAGAGCGTGGGCAGGGAACCATTTGCAAAGTCCAGGGACATAATATGGCCAACAGGTTCACGGTCCTACCGCTTCACTGCGGGGAAAGCGGAGGAGATCTGGCCGAAGGCTGCACTTCTGGGAGTGCTTGGGAACCAGATGGGCAGAGCGCCACATTTCAGCTCCCGTTTTCTATTAAAGAGAAAAGCTTGATTCCTCACATGCTGAGCGATTCCCATGGGGCGCTGGAGTAAATTCCTAGCTCTGCAAAAGCCAGTGGGGAAAGCCCTGACGGCTTCCCCGGTGCCGGGGTGTCGCAGCAGTCCCTGCAAAGGTCAGCTCCAGCCAGGGAGTTAAGGCTCTGTAATGCTCCAGCAAACATCTAAGAACATGGTTGAAAATAAGCATGCATTTCTGTGTTTTGCTGAGTAGGGAAGGGCAGTAGAATTGAGGCCAGTGATAAGGAAAAAGTGGTATTTTGAAATATAATATAAAGGTCAGGTTAAGTCATTGGGTTACACACCTTTTTCTTTACTTAATTTAATTGTGATTAATGTGATTGAGACAAACGTGAGCATGCATTTCAAAAGCCTCTAGTCCCAGAGCCCTTTGATAAATCCAGGTTTGCCCTGTTTATTTTGGTGTAAGGCCTGACACAGTAGTGAAATTAGGCTACATCTCTTCAAGAAAGTGCATATCTTGCTTACAGATATTTCTTATTTTTGCAAAATACCTGTTGCATTCACCATGGCTCTTCACAGTCAATCCTTCATACATCTCATTTTATCTTTCTCTGCCTCTGCAAGAGCAAATAAATGCAGAAGATACTGGAAAGAGACCTGCTGTTCTACACTTCAAAAGACTGAATTCCCAGCAAAAATGACGGTGTTTTTCCCTCTGTCCCCCAGCAAAGAAAGAGAAACACTCTAGTGAGTCCTTGCATACTGTGGCATTGATTTTTGTAAAGCATTTTCAGCTTTTTTATCATACCTCATTATTTTCCATTATTTTTTCCACTTTTAAATTCATCTCCAAAATCAATTCTCAAACTTGTAGTTCACTAGTCCCCCACCATTCATATTTCATAGTAGGAGGCAAACCGAGAGCTGTAAAAAGTACATGCTGGAGTCTGTCTCATCATTCAGCATCCTTCATTTTCCTCCTGGAGACTCCTAACCTCCCACAGAACAAAGTCATCAGCAGTCTCTATAATTTACCACCAGATCAGAGCAAGCAGAGTGTGCACGCAGCTTTTGAAAGGAAGATTTCAGTGGAGAAGCGAGGGGCAGACGTGCCCTCAGGACTCACGTCCAGGCTGGAGGGATTGATGCCATGGGAGATAGGGAACTGCATGCCATCACTCCAGCTGTGTTAGGACTCGGCCCTGCAGATGCTCGCCTCTGCAGCATCTGGTAGGACAGCAGAGCTGCCGGTGCCAGGCTTTTTGTGAGGTGCTGCAGGGGTAGACGGCATGGGCAGGATTATTATTGGCATCTTTGGCAAAAATCTCATGTACCAGCTGCCTCCGTTCTTGTTGCATCAGACACCCTGGAGACACTGGGCATCTCTGTCATCTCGTCTCGCTGGACATCAGAGTCTCTCATGTGATCACCGGTGCAATGAGTGTGTGCGTCGCTCTTCACTCACAAGAGGCTGGGGAGAGGAAGCGTGGTAAAGCTTCGCAAATTCCCCACGGTGGATGTGGCAGTGTAAATTAAGTAGGACTCAGGATTTTCAGCCTCCGCTGGCAGGGTCCCTTTGTTCCCAGCATACCTTAAAACGTCTTCAACACATTTCTGTCCTTGCAAGACCCACGAGAAAACTTAAGAAAGCTGCTTCTATTCCCACTTTTTAATGTAGCTGACAGCTGAGAGCCAAAACAACCAGCAAAAAGAGCGGGACTTGAGAATCTTTCTATATAGACCCAAAAATGTGCAGAAGTAGTACTGACCGAAACACTTTTTGAACATGAGCCATGGCTTAAGACACGTAGTTAAGCTACAAAGTGAGTGCCTAGTGGATAATATACACCAAGAGGCTGCTGTTCTTGTGCCGTTGTTGCACAAGTCCCGTGCCCAGCCTTGACTGAGATCACAGCTCCATTAAACTGAGTGCTGGAAAAACACAGAGTAAGAGGCAGCCTCTCTTCAAGAGATCTTGCCTTCAAGACCTGATCCCACAATTAAATGTATGTGGACGGAGCCTTGTGTGCTCTGGGGTTATACATGGAGCATTGCGTAAGGGAAGGTGCCCCAAAATGGGTCGGTCAGAACAAGGCCTAAGCCAATGCCACATGCTGGGCCAAAAGGCACGTTAAGGAAGAAGCAGGAGAAGAGAAACAACTGGAAATGGAGCAATAGACTTTAGCCCCATGCATCATCCACAGGCCTCAGGCTTTTCCACGTCTGACAAAGCTGTGGACTTCTGACCAAACCAGGAGCTCCAAGTCCCTCTCAATCCCTGTCGCTGAGCTTCCTGCAGGCTGGTCCAACCCACACTCCCAGACCTTTGGGTTCTGCTGGTGTCTCATGTGGATTGGATCAGGGAAAATGAGATGATCCATATGCCCATTTCCTCGTATGCTGGAGACTGTCACCTAATCACTGTAGCTCATCTTTTCTTTTCCTTTCTATTCCTTGGATTACTGATGTGGAGTACTCTCGTTCAAAACACTGTGCCAGGCCTTGAGATCTTTTACCAGATGGTCATTAAAAAAGAAAAAACCAAACCTTCCTAATTTTTAATACTAGACTTCTACTAAAAAATCCATGACCTCTTAAGAAAAAAAATCCATTTAAATTTTGAGGCAGGCGTTACTTTTTCCAAGGGCCTGTCGTCCAAGTGTGCAAGTTGGCTCCTTCAGACAAAGGACGGCATCCAGCTTGCAGCAGTGAATTTCTGGTTCTGTGAAGGCCAGCGTGGCCTTCAGAGGCTTGATTTAGTGCCTGCAGATGTGACCCAGCCACAGAGAGCTCCAAGGACAATTAGGAGCAAGCCCTCGCCCAGAGACATAAGCGACTTGCCATTAAGTCCCTGGACTGCCCTACCAAGAGGAGGGCGAGAGCAGCATTTGTCCCTGGAGGAGACGTTCAGCATGGCCGCCGTCTCATTAGGAAGCAGGGCAGCGAGTCAGGACACCGGGGTGACCTTTCAGTCTCTCCCATTGGCACTGGCCTGAGTGGAGCTGGGACTGTGTGACCTGGGACTCTGGGTGATGATTAGGCTGATGTATTCGGGCTTGATTTCCTACAACCATGAGGGTGTGGAGAGAAGTTATTTAGCCCCTCTAAAAAAGAGGCGTGCTTAAATATGGATTGAAAAATGCAGTCTCAAGGGTCATGTTTTGAGCAGTGCTGGATTTTGCAGCCCTCCTCCAATGTACACTGTTGCGTTGTTTGTGAAGCAGAGGGAGGGAAGCTGCTTTCCTTGTGCTCATAAATGATTTTGCTGGGCAATTACCAGACTAGATTATTCAGGCATGCTGAAGCCCCGTCTCCGATATTTTGATCAGAACTGTCTTGCTAACAGCCCTGCGTCCCAGTAACTGACAGTCTGGTAAATATTTATGAGCTAATTCCCTGTCCCAAAAAGCAACGGCTGTTATTTCTAAGAGCCCATAGATGCTGCATGTGGCCTGAGCCTGCTCGCATTGGCAGACATTGCTTCAAGCTTGCGAGTGCACACACAGACACACGAAATGTGCTGGCAAAGAAAACTGTGGTCCAGAAACAAAGCATGAAATGAAAGCTGTAAAGCTTTACATTTCCCCTCCTGGAAGCGGTATCGGCTAGCTGAGAGTCAGTTTTGTCTCCCTTGCAGGGTGTGCAAGGGAGAACTGAACTGAAGGAACTGGTAAATGACCTTCAGTCAGTTCCTATCTCATGACTTCTGCTTTTCTGGCTCTTCTGATTTCATTCTCCTCCCCAAAAAATATGCTGTGCTGTCTTTTCCCTTGTGGCAGCATAGTCTGTGGCTGCGATTTGAGTGTGCATCATATTTTGGCAGACCAGCATCCCCTAAAGAATAGACACACGCCCCTGCTGAGACATCCGACCTCCACAAACCTGTTGTCGCTTCCACAGCGCTTTACTCTTTACACCCGTGTCTCTCTCTCTCGTGTGACCCCTTGCTCACTCCGCTGCACAAGCCATGGAGCCTAGCAGTTACAGCCCCTCTTGTTTGGATTTTTTTCTTTTTTTTTGTAGGGAGAAACTTATTTCTTCCTGGCATTTCTTAATCCCGTGTGGAGGGCCACAGGTGATTTCTGTTTGGATTTTTTTTCCCTCTGTGAGTTTCTAACTTTCTGCATTTCCAGCTGATAAAAATGCAACCTGTAGCTTTATATGCAGCCAAGAGCTAGTGACTATTTGTGTCTCAGCCTCCACAAATCTCAATGCTACTGAGTGCAATGCTTAGCCTTATCTTGTCCTCCATTTGCTGTTGCAATGAGAGGAGGGAGGAGAGCAAAGCAGCCTGACTTGAAGAGGCATTGAGTCATGCGAGTTACTGCCTTGTTTTCTCAGGATCTGAAGGGAGGAGAGGGGAGAAGGTCTCCATTAGTCAGGACTGTGAAAATTTTGGGCAATCAGTGTGAGAGTTGATGAGTTGATTCCCCCCCACCCCTCTTCTCTCTCCTTTGAACAAATAACACTGAATCAGAGATAGCACAAAGGTGCCCACCCAGGAGCGCTGTCTGTTAGTGATGATGCAACCTGTGTGGTCCAAACTGCTTCCAAGTCTGCGGCAGTATTAATTTTGTCCACTGTTCATCAAACAGCAATGCTTTGTGCCCCAGGACACCTGCAGAAATTTGTCATTGCTTTGTCAGAGAAAGCCAGGGGACAGCCAGTTCCAGCAGCCAGTAAAGTGGTACAGGAATGAAAGAAAGCAACAGAGATCCTCACCCTCTGCCTCCAAGACAGTTTCCCAAATACTGTTTTAGCATACATTCAATCTAACTGATTTAGTATAGTACCTCTGTGGAAGAAGCTGGATCATTCTTGGAAGAAGGAGCATCATGAAAGGGCCTGTTTCTTTGTGAAATAACTTCTCCCAGAAAGGTTCAGGCACATTTACTGTCTTGCATCCCCAAGGATGCCAACACCAGGGAAAAACAGCTGTCATGGCACTCCTCATTGCTTTCTGAATGATTGGGTTTGTGTTTAACTTAACTACAGTTTGCTGTGGATTATAGCCACCTCCCAGGTGAGGTCAATGGGAATTGTTCAACTGACTTGAATGAAAACTGGATCAGACCCCATTATGCTACATATAATAGATAGTTTTAATGACACGTACCCTATTTTTGTTTGTATTTTACATAAGATTGTGGGAAGAAAAAAAAAAGGCAGGAGCAGGGTGAAGAACATGGCTGAACATGTTTGAGAGAGCTATCCTGCTTGTTCGGTAATAGGTTTTTGGTTCCTAGTCAGATGTTTATGGGCAAGTCTCTGTGTCAAACACTGAACTTTTGTGCTCAGAGTATTCTCACCTATTGGCTCCACAGGAGTAGCTCTCAGCAGCTCATACAAAATACACAGCAGGGATTAATTACTAGCTTCATCCCAACCCATTCACAATAGCAGTAGAGAGTTTCTCTTTGCTCACCAGCAGACAGACTATCCCATTTTGTATGAGCCTCAAATAATGAGTTGGCTGTGGTGGGTCTTGCAAAATTTCCATTATGCTACTGTGGGTGTATGTTTGATGCCTCTGTTTGGACAGAATTAGGAAAATGGTTTTTAGACAAATCCGTGCTTCACTGAACGTTGCTGGGCAACTCACCATGGCCCTAAGGCCACCCCTTTGCTTGTTCAGGCTAGAGTTGTGCTAGGTAAAGCTAAGGGTAAAGTACCTCAATGGCCCCAGCACCCTTTGCCTGCCGAGTCTCCCATGGGGCCGGCACTATACCTCTAGTTCTCCTAGGACTGGCCTTCAATTAAGTCTGGGGCTGATGGTTTGCCTCATTAGAGCCATGGGTTACAGCTTCCCCTTCCCACCACTGGAGGTTTAGGTGACAACTACCTGACCTACCAAGGTTTTTTATGTCTCCTTGTTTTTCCCACTTGCTCTCCTTCCGCTGCAGTGAGGACACTGTGTCACAAGCATTAGGGAGGCAGGGGACATCCAACGCCCTCCTGTCATTTTAACATGAGAGCCTCACAGCATGAATTTGTTCTGGTGTAGGTGGCAGATGGCAGCGTTTTGACCATATCAAAACACACATTTGATTTTAAAGAAGACAAACCTCATAGGAAGGGCAGTTCCCCAGAGCTCGCTGTAACTTATTAATTCAGCCAGGCAGCGGATGCCAGGAGGCTATTTCTTATGAAAGTACCTCCAAGGCAAGGGGAAAAAGGAAAGAGGGAGAGAGGAAATTTTCCTTGTCCATCCGCCACCAAAAGTGTGTGTCCCCCGGGAAGACGTTCCAGGGGCAGCATCGGGCTATTTGGATTCCCAGCTTGCCAGGAATTTGCCAAATTGTTTGGATCCGAACATAAATTTGTCACCAGGAGATCTTTAATTACATGCAGGAAACTGCCAGGGGAGGTCAGGTACAGGTCACTCATATAATTCCAGCACAAATATGCAGCGATTCAAAAAGCTGCGTTACGTGATCGAAACTGTCCAGATTCACATCAGCATAGATGTTATAAATCTTTGCCTTGCATAACCACTGACATTACGAAAACCTCACTGTCAGCAGCGAGGGTGGCATTTTCAAGCATGCTCTGAGCAAGCCAAATTCTCCTGCTGGCACCAAAATCAAGGGAAGCAAGCAGCACTAACTACGCGGGGGAAGGGTGAAGGACGAGTCTCATACTTCTGCCCCACTTTCCTTCCCCAGGAAATGGAGGGGATCAGGAAATGATTCTGCTGTATCTCACCATGCCTGTTACTTGGTTACAGCATCAACACGCTTGCTGCTGCTCGGCCAGGACAAATTGCATTCCTCGCGAGGACAGAAAAGTGATCCCAAAAGTAGTCACACCCATCCTAGGGTGCCTCACAGATGCTGTCCCGCAGTATCACAGTGTCTCTGCAAGGTGGATTTGCAGCAGAATGGTTTCACCACGAAAATGGTGTGCCCACAAACCATTCTCCTTCCTACCGCTCAGCCAAGCGTTGAGCCCAAAACGAACAGGAAGAAGCCTCTGGAGATGCAAGGATGTCCGTGCCGGTGCTGGGGTTCACGTCCCTGCCGGGGCGGCGAGCATTGGGATTGCCGGTTTTCTGGGCTGTGGGTGGAGCTGCCTGCCGATCCAGGGAGCCATCTGTGGATGAATCACGGATTTCCTTGGAAAAAGGCCTGCCCAGGGGAGACGAGGCAGCCAGCTGCTTAGGTCGACGGTTTCAGGTTTTGGAACTGAAAAAATCGCGTTTGGCCGCAATCATTTGAAGCCGGGGGACTGATAGCTGGTAGTGACTGAATGGAAAGAGCACTTGCTAAGAAATGCTGATGATGATGCCGTGTCGGTGTTTTACAAGTAACGGCATTGCCAAATCTGTGGGAAGAAAATTACTTGATCCTGAAATGTCAGTGCACCAAATCCGTTAGGGACAGACCAGACTCCAGAAACTGGTGAGGTGTGTATTCAGCTTTCAGCACTTTTCCCTGCAGCTGGCTCAGAGGCAAGGGCTCGAAATGCATGTCTTCTTGATTTTAACCTGGAAAATGGCTGTGTGCAATCCCAGCTGGCATAGTGGGGTCACAGGGTCGGAGTCCCCTGTTGCAGTGCAGGTACTCCATGGGCATCTGTAGGGCTTCAGCCCTGGCCTCCAGCAGTAGCCTCTGCAGATGAGCTTGGCTCCTTGCTCTGTATCCTCTAGTCTATTTTTCATTACACCTCCCAGTTATTTCCCTTCAATTTTTAGTACTGTTGCATCTTTGTCAGCTGGAAACATGGTGAAGGTTTCAAAAGTCATTGACACAAGTCAGTGGGTAGCAACACTTTGAGTTACACCAGGAAGAGTTTTCCTGATCCCCTTGGCCCTGCAGATGCACACAAGGCATTTGCCCATTGAAGGGTGCTCAGATGTTGGTTCGGCAGGTGTTATAGCATTATCCAAGAGATACTAAAACACTGCACAGGAAAACAGAAAGGTAACATTTTTCTGTCCAGTTACATGCCTTATGTCAAGGTCAGACCAACCCAATATCCTTCAGGTAGGAGACATCTGTGATCTGAACCCAGATTTTACAACCCAGGTCCTTTTGCAAATGAATCTCCCAATAGAAGTAATAAATCAGGCATCAGAAGGTCAGACATTTGTCTCCAACTGTCGCCAGCAGATACTTTAAGAAAAGCACCAGATCAGGTCACACCTACATCCATAAAGTAAGGTTTTTGCCCTGTGTTCCTCTAAAAGCTTCTAGAAAACAGCACGGTAAGGCATTGAAACCAGCAAATTGAATGAAATTGGCGGGCTTCCCCTGTCCCTATCACACACTCCCCGTGTGAATTTGTGCAATCTCTTTTTTTTTCTTTAAATTTGTTCATACTTTTGGCATGTAATTGTGCCCTGTGTAAGATTTTTTGCTTCCTTGTTGTTAAGTTCATTGGAGGGCCCTTCATTCCTGTGTTGGGAGAAGCTGTGAATAATTATCAGCCCCACTAAACTCCGAGCAAAGTTAGAAGGATTGCCAGAGAAGCCAAAGAGGATCTCAGAGTCCCAAAAGGATCAACTATGCATATTTTTTATCGTGGACAGAGATGATAGTTTTATCTCATGTGTAAGATTTTAATCTAACATTTTATCTCCAGTTATTTTTAAAATCTTCTTGCTAACAGATAATCCTTTGTCTGGAGTGGCATAAAAGGGCAAATGTGTAGTAGCAGCTACTTGACTGTACAGTAGCTGTCCAAGAAAAATATTTGTGCAAGTCTTGCTGAGTCAGGGTATGTTTCCAAATAGGTAGTGTGTCCCTTTCATTGACAGGATTTATCTCATGCAAGCCAAATCCAATACTCTGCTGCCCTGCACACTCAGGGAAATAGTGCACCTCGTTTGCAAAAGAGACAGCAACCCTGTTCAGCACAGTGTGTAAGTATCACAGTGTCATGTCTGCGTGTGGTAAAATAGATTGGCCAAAAACTTTGTTGTTTTGTCTAGACAGGTGCCACCTGGTGCCCAGACAGTATTGCACAATTTTTCACATCCTAGATTAATGAGAGGACAGATCATTAGCATGCTTTGCTATTGACTTGAAGATCTCGCATGCAAGACATACCGATACCAAGTCATCTTGTCCGTTCCTCTGCCAGTCCACGACTGTTGGACTGCGATATGCTACTGACACCAAGCTATAAATCAGGCCAGTTTCTCTTGAAGCGGAGCCGAGCGGCAGCCTAGCAGCTTGCAGATCCTCTTAGCAAACCTCATCAGGGCGAGTAACGACACCCAAAAGCAAGTGGCTTTGCATTGCTGGAGGTTTTGATCTGAACATTTTGTACAGTGCTTGCCAGGAGCTCTTTCTAAACAAGGCGCAGCCTCCCAGCCCCATGGGGACTTGCAGCCGTGTCACACGTCGGGTACCCGCCTGGGGCAGCGGTAGTGCTGATCTGAGCAGGGGTCATCTGAGCAGCCAACATCCCTTCGCCTCTGTAGGAGTCGTGGAAACGTGCACCTTGTTTGCTGGCACTGCCCCGCTCCACAGACGTGCACCTGCCGGGACCCTGCGGTCAGATGAAAGTGGTGCAGTGCTGGGAGGAAGGGAGAGGAGAGGGGAGCAGGGCTGTCCGGAGGTTTCCTTGAGAAGAGCACAAGGTGTGGGGAGTTCAGGGTCTTGGAGCACCAAGACAGCTCACTGTGCTCCAGAACAGGAGGAATGATAGCAAATGCACTGGGAGTAAATCCCAGCCAAATCCAAGCAAATCCAGCACGGGAGTGAGCGCGTCTGGTATTGCATCCCTCGGAAAAACGGCATGTTCCTCTGGTGAGGAACGCCCCGTTCCCTGCTGCCCTTTCCACGCAGAGATCCTGTGTCATCCCGCCTGCTCCCAGCCAGCCACGGGAAGTTCCCCCACTTCACCATAACCAAAGCCCGCCTGTTCTCCAGTGTCAGTGCTGTGAAGTTAGCACCGCTTTAAATAAGAAGTTAAATTTAGCACAGCATGAGCTCACCATCCAGAGAGTGAATAACCCCCATTCATTCATCTGGCGCTCCTCGTTTCTCCACAGATCCCCTCTTCCATTAAGTTGTTTGTATAGATAAAAGTTTGCTAGCCTATATAAACTCCCAAGCTGTAACATCTCTTTTACATAAGAGCCGTGGGCGAGGGCAGATAAACATACAAGTGCCTCAACGTGTTGATTCATGCCCAGCAGAAATGTATAGTGTGGTTATCTCAGAGTCAAAGTAAACACATCGCCCTACAAATGCCATGAGATTTAAAGCATGCCAGCAGACAGAAAAAAGTTTATTTAATGAACATAATCAATTAATTAATTGATTGCGTGTTAGTCCAAGCCTGTCATAAAACATCCTGTCTATCAGTTGCTGATGAAACTCTTATTTACTTAATCCTAAATTTGTGGGACACTAGAAGATGCATGTCAGTGGTGTAAAGTATGACCTTCACTTTGGACTATCACCTCCTGCACTGAAGAAAATTGTAGGTACTGGCTTTAAGGGCAGCTTTGAGCTCCTCAGATATTACCCTTTATACAGTTACATCTGGCCACTGTACCACTGGTATGGAGAGCTGCCTCTAGGGAATGTTCTTGGCTACATAAAGCAAGACTATATAAAAAAGTGAGTTTCTAAAGATTTTCCAGTGAATGAGTGCGTATTTTCTCTCCTAAGGTTGAGAAACTTGAAAAACATCCATGAGGTTATTACGGCAGATTCTATGTCTTTGGTGGAGTTGGTAAATTTACAGGATTTTTCTTTTTTTCCCCTTTTTTTCCCTCTTGCAAGTAAGAAAAAAGATCTTAGCCCTGCATTTGAGAACCACTAGCAGCTTCCGATTTCTTTATGAAATATGAAAAGCAGTTTTGCATTTACTTCAGAACTCCACACCGGCAGCAGAGAGGGGCAGCAGCTCCCACATCACCATGATGTCAGAGACTTTGCAAAGGCCTCTTGGAACCTCAAGTTTCCTTTGAGGATGTCATTACATCCAGCTGAAGATGGGAATTTTTAAACAGAATGGAAATGGGTGAATTGAAGGTTTTGAAAGACACAACAAGAAATTTGCACAGAGGGCTGACTGAAACCTCTTTCTCCCCCCGCACAAAGCATGCTTCCTCACCCTGCCCGTTCTCATACACACACACACAAACACAGGCATATGCATTTGTGAAAACACAAATAAAAGCCAAGGAAAATTAAATAATACATTACACGCTTCTGCTCTCCCCAGCCGTGTGTTACTCTCATTGCTTCAAGCAGGACAGCCGACATTACTGCTGTACTACCCAATACTCAGGGTGACTCATGACGTTGGGGATGTCTGCTTGGGCTGGCCAGTTCAGGTGATCTCAGAGGGGGTTTGGAGGGAGGGGAGCCTGGCAGTGATCGCTCTGCTGAAGATGACGGGTTCAGTCATAGGGTCAACCTTTTAATCCAGGCTAAAAAGAATGTGTCTCTAAATATTCAAAAACTACTTGGTTTTGTGATGGGAAATGCCTTGAAATGCCTTGCACCTTGACAAAACTTGGCATGTAAGAGCCAATTCTTTCAATATGATTCACTCCAACTGAAAGGACAAAAAAGTAACTCTTTTACTAGTTCATTATTGACTTTCTCAGTGAGGATAATATTTATAAAACACTTCTTTTTTCCTAAGATTTCAAGCAAGAATATTTGCAGAAAACATTTTACATCATGTTTGGAGGCAAAAGGTAAAAAAAAAAGAAAGACTGTACTTCATGGTTTGCCTGGTTAATTGTAGTCAGGAAGTTTGGTTTTAATCCCCAGTTCTCATTGTCAAATATTTGCAATGAGTTTTAAAATAGTTAAAATTCCCATAGACGTACTGAATGAGTTCATGTTCAAGAATCATGTGCAGAAAAAGGAGTTATGACTTTTTAGATAAACCCATCAGCGACAAACTTTTCTCAGCTGTGTTCTACACACAGCAAACTCAATTCCCTTTTGATTTCATACCACACTTTAATTCCCAGTACATCTAGGTGTGAGATCAGAATCCAGGCACAAATCGGGAGGGAGGCAGATGTCACTCCCATCTACACTAGGCATCTTTCACATTGGGAAAGTGCTCAAGAGACTCCAATCCATGCTGCTGTAAAAACATCCTCCTTTCTCTTTTCTTCACACCTTTAGTGTCAGGACAGGGACCCGTCATGCTGAGAGCCCAGCACTCTCCCGCTCTGACCTGGATGCCTCCAAAATGGCCTGCTCCAGAGCAACCTGACTGGCTTCTTCATTTGAAGCATCTTGTTCAGTCTATAGTCTCTTAATGTGTTCCTATAGCAATTCAACCCACCAAAACAACCATCAACCAACCCTTTGAGCACACATAATAGGCTAACTTACAACTGCAATTGCCTACAGTATAACACTGTGATATTAAAGCTGTAATAAAGCTGTTCTAATAAAATGAAATACATCCATATTCAGAAAGAAATCCAGTGCTGGAGGAGGAAGAGAACAGAGAGATCAGAATTAGTATTATCTTTTTCTGATATCTCTTTATTTTAGAAAATGTTGCACACATGAGTTACACAGGTTGGGATAATGAGAAATGTACATCTCTGCTTGGGATGTTTTTTAAAGCCATTTGTGAAATGTATAACAAACAATCACAGAATAATAATTATTATATGCCTTTGGAGAAATCAGACCAGACAGTTAGGTTTAGTCCACAATGTGTTTCAGAGGCGATTCCCTAAACCAAACCATGTTGCAGGCAGTGTCCAATTAATTACAGAATTTATGCTTTTAACATGCATTTTAAATGCAACTGTTAAACAGAGTCACAGGAACATGAGAGGATTTCTGTGCTGTTTGGCTGATCAGATTTCACAATATGTCATCCAGGATAAAGCTGTATACAATGCTGCAAATGCTGTAGGCAGGGCACTTGCAGAGGAAATGGGTACATCAAATGTGCTGCAAATCCTCTTCCTCTCCTCAGGGTTCTTATCCAGTGCCACTGACTGCAAGACTCCCTCTGCCATCAGTGGGAATAGGAACTGAAACACCCATGTCCATTTTTGATTCACCCTCTTTCTCTGCATGAATTACAAATCCAAACTAGAGACTGCAAAATATTTTTGTTTCCAAACAACTTTTTGAGTAACAAATTTTCCTTTCTTTTCTATTTTCTTACAATCCCTTTGTTTACTCCCATTCAAAATAATTTGAGTTATGTGGTAGTTATACAGAAAGTCTAGAAGACTCTGGACTAGCACACTGTATAACATGCATTGAAGAAAGCAGAAGTCTCAAACAAAAGGAGGAAAAAAGAAAGCTGTGAAAGAAGGCAAATTGTGAAAGCAATTCAACCTCCAGCTTGTAGCAAGGTGAAAAGTGTACAACTGGAGGAAACTCTCAGGGTGAAATCCAGCTACACGCCAAGGCAGCAGAAGGTCTGTCTACCATTTAATCCCCAAAGGACATCACCACTTAGGTGCTAAGCCTTCCTGCTGGATCGCGACGCAGAAGTGATTATCATCCTTGGAGAGCATGCTGCAGAGAGCTTCTCTGTGAGTTGATCTTGAAATGATCTCTTTCCTCTTACAACGCAGGAAATCTTTTCGATCCCAACCTGCAGTCACTCACTACCACACATTTCAATGCATGCTTATAATGCAAAGGCTGGAATGCTGGACAAGTAAAAACAAATTTTCCACTCTTCTATAACTGCAGGCCCATCTTCACCTGAACATGGGGTCACTGAAAGAAGGATTTGGGCTAGGAAAGTGCAATGAAAAGGGCTACCCTTCCAAGTTTGTGGGAGTCCTTTTTTCACAAAGAAAGTGAGGGAAACTTCATAGCATATGACATTACAGGCATTTAACTTCATCCCACATGAAAACAAGAAGAAAACCGAGATCATGGTTTCAAAGCAGTCTAGCTGGAGGAAATGGAGAGCAAGCAACTGAAGCCTAGAAGGCAAAAAAGCACTGTCCTTCGGACTAGAAATGGGTGTGTTTGTTCACATTAGCACATGGTGCAGGTTTTACAACCTATTCTTGTGCCCTTTGCTTGGTATAAGATATTTTCCAGATTAGGAGGAGGTGCTGGGTACCTGGACCCACACTGTTACCACATACAAGGTCTGACCCTGCCCTTTCTAAAGAGAGTGACAAAACCCCTGCTGCCACGAGCACTGCAAGCTTTTGAATTTGCACCGTCCATCACAGAGATGGAGCAGGTGCTGGGCTGTGCGCTGGGGCGCAGGCACCTCCGCTCAGCTGGGGTTGCAGCTCAGCCCTCATCTCTCCAGACTTGGCCCCTCACCCCTGCCACTGCAGAGCAGGGAGGACAGCCAGGTAGCTGACAAAACCTAATAGTATTTAAGAAGATAAGGTTATGATGTAGCAGAGATTAGCTCACGTTATAGGAAAACAGCAGAGGAAGGTACGTGCTTTCCAGTTTTGTTCTTCATAATAGTTGGCAGAGCTTTTCAAGCTTACTTTTCAGAAACCAAGGCTACTCCTGGTAGCCCTACAGATGGCTGCTCTCCACTGCTGTTTCTTGGATAGACTCAACCAGTGTGTCCCAGTTACGGAAGCCACACCGACTGCTCACTCACTGGTGCTCCTGCTCTGCTGGGATAATGCACATCCCTGCCTCCAGCTATATTTCATATCAGCGATGAGGCTCTGGGACAAGTGCTCCTCACCACACGAGGAACTAAAAGGTAAAACCTGTCCTCAGAGGAACACAATTTTTCTGCCATGAAGCATCCATTACAATCTGGAGGACTTTTAGCAAAGAAAAGACATTTGGTGTCTGGAGGTGGGCTTTGGACCGTGTGTAACTGAGGCAGTCTCATCTTTGCCCTGCACATGGACAGTCTGCAACACTTCATGTGGAGTGTGAACTCCCCCTTTTCCACCTTCTCCTAACTGGGAGGTTGTCTCTGAAGGCCACTGATGGCAGGCATCCACCTTCCTTACTTCTGTGCCTGTAAACTGCAGCACAAGCGAAGGAGGTCAGCAAAAGTTGCAGTGGGGCTTACAGGGGCTAGGAACTGCTGTCAAGAAAGGAAAACCAGAAACAGGAGGCAAAGATAGGACGGGAAAAGGAGAAAAATAAAAAACATAACCTCCACATTTCTGCAAGAGGGGCTGTATTTCTCCCTGCTCTCAGTGCAGTGAGGACCATACTGCAGGCAGAGGCAAATAAATACACCTTGGAGACCTACTAGGTGCAGGATCAGGCCTTTGAGCTGAATTTCTCCCTTAGCACCAAAGGGCTTTGTTGCAGGGGAAGGCAGGAAAGATGGGCTGCAATTGAGGCAAGCTTTTGGCTGACATCTTAACAAACATCAGATGAACCTCACTGTGGACTTCCCACTTCTGAAAATGTAAGGCTGTCTGCTCGTCATTGTAACATGAGATGCAGGCGGCTGCCGGCCGTCCTGCAGGCTCCTGTTTTGACTCTGTCAATGTTATGTTCGTGAGTGTCAAAGAGGAGGTGGAAGTTAAAAGGAATAAGAAAGTGGCCTGTGGCTTCAGAAACATCCTTTTTCTACAAAAGTAACTGAGTATGCAAAAATAAAATAGTAAACTGTATCCCCAAAAAGATTGAATTCTGCAATCTTTTTTTTTTTTTAAATAATACTTGAAAACATATGAGGAAGGGAAGAAAAAGGTAGAAGCCAAGAGCGTAAATGCAGAAGGACATGGAGGGACCTGTTACGAAGGGAAACGCCACCAGCAAAATGTTGGTTTGCTTTCCCTGGGGAACTCTGTGCTCCTGGAAATGCCTAATATAGGTACCGAGTTAACATGGCCAGCACCCTCACCAACCCGAGGAGACCAGGCTTGGTGGCCAGGGGTCAGCCCTGCCGTTTGGAAGGTATAGTCCCACTCAGGGAGGTATAGCCCACTGTAGTGGGGTGCAGTCTACACTTCTTGCTTGGCAGAGGAACAAGATGTTTCTCCTCCCCCTAAAGCAAGGCTTTGCATGGAGCCACCGCTCAGGAGCCCATGGGCCGGTCCCAGTCAGTCTGGACAAGTGGACATGGGGGACCACCTGGGCACATCCCTCAGACCGATGGGGTGGCCACAGCCCTCTCGTACATGCGCTCCAAGATGCGGTGGATGCTGGCAAAGCCTGGCCGGTCAGCAGGCAGCTTGCTCCAGCAGAGGCGCATCAGGTTGTAGAGCTCCAAGGGACAATTGTCTGGGCAGGAAAGGACATTCCCATCCCTCACGTAGTAGATGACCTCCTCGTGAGCCATACCGTAGTAGGGCTGCATGCCGTAGGAGAAGATCTCCCACAGCACCACCCCGTAGGCCCACACATCAGACTCTGTGGTGTAGCGGTTGTAGAAAATCGATTCAGGGGGCATCCAGCGAATGGGGATGGCATCGTTCTCATTTGCTTTGTAATAGTCAGCCGAATACATGTTCCTCGAGAGACCAAAATCGGCAATTTTGACCACCATGTTCTCCCCCACCAGGCAGTTCCTGGTAGCCAAATCCCGGTGGACAAACTTGCGCTCAGAGAGGTACGCCATGCCGGCAGCCACCTGCTTGGCGATGCAGAGCTGGCTGGTGCAGCACAACGCCAGGGGGTTGGGGAGGCAGATCCGCGTGTCCAGGCTACTGTGCACCAGGCTGCAGAAGTTGCGGGGCGAGCGGTCACGCAGGTACTCGTTGAGATCCCCATAGGCCATGTACTCGAACAGCAGGCACATCGGTTTCCCAACAGCACACACACCTGGAAGAAGATAGTGCACCGCACAGGTCATTTGGGTAGCAAAGAGGGTTCTGTTGTGCAAAACCAAAAAAATCCAAACATACTTACACAAAGAGGAAACTTTCAACAATGCATGAAGGGACAGAGAGAAAGCTGAAGCATGCAAATACCATCAGGTTTGCATGCATCCCTTTGTGTCTTTGAAGCTCCTTCACCAGGGGTCTAATGCTGAGCTCTGTGGGAGATGCTAACAAGTAATACAGTTGCCTGATTTGTCTGGACATCCCAGGAAAAAGATAAACTTTTGAAGTTAAGTTTCGTTAAGAGCCAAATCCTGCTTAAGTTGGCATTAACAGAAGTATTGCCTCTTCCCAGGTGCAACTGGAAGGATATACTTTCAGGAAGTCACCTTTATAGTTCTGATCATGGCACTTTTTAATTCTTTTGTTTGTTGTAATTATTGTACTTATACTGATATGGGTGTAGGGGATACACATATGCAGGAAGACTTCAGGAGTAATCACAAGAGGGGCATGTTCAAGGGTTCAGTGGGATACTTGAAATGCAAAGACACTCCCACTACAACTTCTTTTGGATTTTTCTTTTTTTTTAAATAGCTCATGCTAAAAATGTTGGTTGCAGAAATCGCATTTTGGCCTCACAGATACTCAAAAATGAAAGACGAAGAAAAAACAGACATCAGAAAGGAGAGATTTGCCATATCTGATAGATGCAGAACCTAGCCTCACTGAAGGGCACATGTTTGGCCCTACACCACTTTACTGGGGGCCAGCAAAGGCCAGTACAGGACCCCACTCCCACCAGGTTTACTGAGCATACAATGATATGGGAAAAATATTTGCGTGCCTATTATTAAATTGCCAACCAGCAAAAGCCAGCATTTAAAATGTGTGTGTTTTGCTTTCTTAGGGACATCATTTAGCAATTGGTGATCCAACTTATTGTGAAATCTGAAATTCTTGTTGATGACCTAACACTTGAATCTTTGAGGAAAAACAGATAACTGTTCCCAGTGTGATAAAATCAGGATCTGACAAGCATGAGGAGTGTATGTGAGAGCTTTATCGTCTAAGCTGTCTTCAACAACATGGCTGTTTTCTCCACACCCCCACAATGTGAAACTAGTTTATTCCTGTACCTTTGCCTTCTCCTGACCTAAAATGTGTCAACAATAAACACAATGCTTATTTGAGTTTGGGGCATTTCCTCATTTTCTTTTCTGTAGCCAAATTACTTGTATCAACCCAGCTTTCCCAAAACTGGGATTTATCTATTTCCAAATTTTAATAGGAGCTTCCTATTAAAATAAATTAAGATCTCAGCTGCCTGTTCACAGGGATCAGATCTGCATATGACAACTTAGAGCAGGATTGCCAGGTGAAGGTGGCTAGCAACATCTACTTCAGTCAAAAACTGAAAATTTACTGAAATAAAATTTGGTCGGCAGCTTTCTTCACGGAAGAATGCCCTATTAGCCAAGCTGCGGCATCGAGACTTTCTAAAATACCCAGTAAACCAGGGTTTCCCTTCAGCTGGGAAAGGAAGGGAAGGAAGAGATGATTTTTGCGGTTAGCTTTTCTTATTTGTTTCATTTTGGTTTTTTAATGCTGGTGAGTGTTCAGACATCACAATAGTAAGTGGGACCCATAAAACTAACAAAACTTGTGCCTGGTTTTTTTAAGTACCTGCAAAATAAATCACAGCTCCAGGAAGCTTGTGCCTTCCCTGTAAGACATCTGTGCCAATGTTACTAAACTGGAAGCAGAGCTAGGCGGGAATATGGTCAACAGTATACTCAACGCAGGACAAGGAGGGTTTGTTACGATGCACCATCCTGTTAAAGTAACAGCATCGGACCTAGATTTTGAGGCTTGTTCTGGTGGACAATTTAGCAGAGCATGCAGTGGCACATAGAAAAGCTCACCTCTTTTGCAAGAGGTGTTTTCTCTTGCAAAAGAGACCAGCATTGCCATTTGCATTAAGCACCAGTCATGCATGTGTGTTCATCCCTGCACCCCCCACAACCCCACAGCAGATTTGCAGAAGGTGGTACCCTGTAGATGGGCGCCTCATTCAGATGATACCTAAAAGCTTGACGATATTCGGATTGTCGAACTCTGCCATGAGGGCTGCCTCCCTCTGAAAGTCAGCCTGCATGTCTGCTGACGCTTCCTCCTTCAGCATTTTCACTGCCACCATTGTGAAAGGCTCGTACGGCAGCAGCCCTGGGGCCCTGCAGGGTGAGGGGAGAAAGGAAAGCATCAATGATGGATGCATACACACCAAATGTAGGGTCTGTTTCTGGTGCAAAAGGATAGGCTGACAGAAAAAAGAAAAGAAAAAAAAAAGGTGGAAGGCCCCAGCACCAACTGAAGGAACATGAAAGACCATATTGACCTCTCAGGCATGTCTGCATTGCATAGTACAGAAACATTTAATTTACTTCAGGGGAACTAAATCCAGTATAGATTTTTTTGATCACTGCTCTTTCTGCTTACAGATTCTTTATCATGACTGGTAAAAAGACACATAAATAGCAGGTTGGTACGCAATAACATCTCCCTGGGTTGGAGGTCACACCAGAAACTTCATGGTCGGCAGGATGGACTCTTCAGTCTGAACAGTTCAGTTTTGGGGTGTAATGACTGAGCTTACCAGAGTTAAAAATAAACCTATTTTATATGAAAATGTTGAAAGAGCCTCTTTTCACTGCATCTTGTCCCATACCTGGCACAACGGTGGCATTGGTACATCTGGCTACTATTAGAGTGAAAGTAACAATTAGAGTAAGTATGTTCCCCTGGTTTTGTAAGGAAAATAGCCTTTTGCCACTGTTCTCTGTGTGTGTGTGTGTCTCGTGTGTGTGCCTGTAATTCGACAAGTTACAAACCCATTAGCTAATTTCAGCTGAATTTAACATGGTGGAGCTGAGGTCTAGGAAATAGTTATGCTCCTGCAAGTTTTGTGGAAACAGGTGACAGGACAGAAGGGACAAAGCCTACATGTGCCCTGTCTGAAGAACAAGGTAATGCGTGAATACACCCATGTTAAGACACTGGTGAATCTTCAGCTAGAGCTTAAAGACACAAATCCATAGGAAATAGAAATTCCTGACTTAGTGCAATCACAGACTAATTTTGTTTTCTTATCCACAGGTCACTGCGCCCTCAACAAGTTTCATTAGATAGGTTTGCCACAGACTTAGGGGTAGTTGTTGCCAAAGAAGAGTAACTTTCCACTCTTCAAACATGTGTCAAACCTCAGATGTGCATTTTTTTGCCCACACAAACTCTTCCCAGGAGCCCTGCAGTTAAAACACGCTTCTTACAGGTAGCTAGCCAGAGCCCATGGAGAGCAGCGCCCATTTACGTGTTGTGTTACTATGCTGGCCCAACTGCCCTCCCGTTGCTCAAATGCCAGGTTATTTTACTGCTCAGTAGCCCAAGAGGAGGTTCCGATTTCCAAAGCAAACTTCCAGTTTCCTTGTCATCTACTCAGACATATGGCGGTTGCAACAGTTGCACTTGGATTCTGTAAATGTCAAATGTCAGAAGATGGCAGGGTGCCCATCGAGAAAGGAATCTCACAGGTGGCCAGATCGCAGCTGAGACGCTCGGGCGAGGAGGTCCAGCACGCCGGAGCAGAGGAGCAGACTCCACACTTGTCTGCTACTGCCTCCCTTACAGCAGTCTTCCTTTTTTTCCCCTGTGCTGGCAGCAAGTTTCCAGTCTAGCAGGAGGGGAGAAGTACCAGCACCTACCAGCTGCTGTCTAATCTCAGTGCTCGAGAAAGCCAGTAGCAACAGCCTGAAGAAACGAGTAGAGCATTTAAAAGTAAAAAGAGGAGGGCCTTTATCTCTTCCGAATAGCTTCATTATAGATTACCACTCATCACTGGCTAGGAGACCTAGTGCAGACCTAGTGCAGTGCCAAAGCAGGGGCAGGCACAGCTCCATCTTGCATGCTTAGGAGAGAGAAACTCACCCCAGGCTAAAGCCTGAAGTACACCCATCCGTCTACTCTTCACTGAAATCCTGTAATGTAAACTAACGTAAATGTAACTTAAATGAGATTAAGCTGCACAAAGCTTCTTAATGGGCCTTTAGGCAACAGCAAGTAGTTTCACCCTTGGTAACTCATGTGTTACTCTAGCCCAGTTCTTAGCAGACCTGGGAAAATCACACTGATCTGGAACAGAGACAGACTCTGTTTGTAGTCTTGGCAGAAAGCTGTTGAAGTTGATCTCTTTGGTGCCTAAAAGACAGTCTTTGCACAAAGGGATAGGGCATCTCTGAAGGGAAAGAATGGGAAGCTGCTGCTTCTGAAATTCAGGCGGCGGGCCAGAACATGGAGTGTTTTCTAGAAAATAGGTAAATTTTTTCTAGAATTGGGAAGCATCACAGAAATTACCTTGGATTTCCTCTCCCGTGATTATCTAAATGCTTAGGAGAAACATCCACTGTTTGTGCACGGAATGGATAGCAGCTGTCCTCACCTTCTTCACCATCAATGGATTTGTGCAACACTGGCAGCATTTGGCTTTTAGGTACCTGCCATTCAAAGAACTAACCAGCAGTGCAGTTGGGGATTTCGCCCTAAGTCTACCTACAGAGAGTGCCTGACTTGAAGTTTCCAGCCAGGTTTTCTTTCCGGAGCAGTAATTGTGAAAAAACTGAGGAGCAGCTTGAACCTGTATTTGAGATTGTGTCCTGTCCCCCATCTTCCTCAACATCACAGCTGGGTAGCTTCTGTTAGATCATTAAATGATGCAATTAACATCTATTGAGGCTGGTGGAGACCTACCTTTATCCTATCCTGTGGAGAAATTTGTATGTGGGCAGGGGAGTGCTCTGAATTGTCAGGGGCTCGTTTTGTTTTGTTTTGTTTTAATTAATATCCACACTGTTTTTCAGCTATATTTGAGACACTAGGTCGAAGAAACACCCTTTGCACTTAGGGAGAACATGAGGAGACTCCCGTCAGAGAAACTCCTACCTTAGGGACAACCTTGTCTCTTGCAGAGACCATGAGCTGTACCTTTGCAGTGGGGGTCTACTGGCCTGCTAGCAAAGACCCCACATCCAGGCTTTTAGGCAACCCTGGGCTTCAGACTTAGCCTGCACCACACAGCTCCAGCTCTGGGAGAAAACTTGCATGCTGGTCTGCGTTAAACCATGCAGGGCTGGTGCTCTGGTGGCGTGTGGGGCCAGGCGTCGTCCTCCCAGAGGCAGAGGATCCTCAGTCTGCCATCACGACCCAGTCGGGATAGACCTGAATCCTGTTTTAAGGACATCTGTTAGGGTAACTGGTTACTTCCTTATCCTTTCCAGTGTGAAGCTGCCCCCGGTGAAGACGGCAGCCTTTCAGGAGAAGCTAGTAAATGATAGCCAGACGCTTCCTGTCCTAACATGTTGCTTGACCCAGGAGTGAGTAAACACTGAATCAGGACTCACAGCAAGCCAACTGGCAAAGGCATCGCTGGCACCGTCCACAGAGCTGTGTTTACAGGAGAGGGAGAAACATGAGACCAGGAGAAGTAAAAGGGTTGCTAAACTTAGCTCGAGATGTCCATTTAACACACGTAGACAAGTACATTTTATCCATCTGAGATGGGAAGGCAACAATTTGAGTTGTGATAGCTTCAGTAACCTGGAGGGATGCACAGCTGGCACTACTGGATCAGCAGTCTGTGCTGATCTGCCAGCGGTGCACAGAAATGCCAGTGACTTAAATGTTGCCTGGAAATATAAGGCCTTGAAGGGACTTTTCATAGAGATATTAATAAAAATAAGGAAGCCCCTCAGAAGCAATATTTCTGTGGCTCCTTCCTTGAGCCACAGAGAGCAGGCGTTTCTCAGGGTATGGTACTCTCCACTTTGCAAATGCTGGCTAAGAAGATGTGTTGCTTTTTTTTTCCCCCCTTCTCTTTTTCTCCCAGTTTCCACTGACAATAGCAAAAAGGTTTAATTAAAAGAAATTGCAGCACTGCGGTGGAAGAAATCCACATAAAAGGTCTCTACATCACTTTAGCACTTGCTTAACCCAGTGCTTTAGTGACATTTGAATGCCCTTTGAGAGGTCCTGCTTGATGTGGGTGAGAGTCATTTCCAGCTCAGAAAGGTCTGTGCAGCACCTAAATTACATTTAAGCTCCCAGCACAGGGCCAAAGGAGCACTTGGCAGGAAGACCACCTGCCCTGCTCACACACCCGCAGTGTGGCGAAGACCCCCTGCTGTGGGAGCGGGAAGGCGACGCTCCGCAGGGCATCCCGAGCGCTGTGCTGAGGCTGGGACGAGGGCTGCCCTGCGCCCTGCCGCAAGCACAGCTGTGGCGCAGTTCCTACAGCCTTGTTCTTGTTTCAAGCTCAGATGCATTCAGCTTTGCCATCCAGGCTAACAATCAATCACAGGCTAAGCATCTGTGATTTTCCCACTGCGCACCCTTCAAACTTCGTTATTTTTAGCTCTCTCTGTATTAAAGAAAAGTAAGCCTGCATCTCTTCCATCAGAAAAAATGCGTCCCTTCATTAGAAAAAAAATCCATCATGGCTATTGAAACTGTTTCCCCGCTCTAACAGATTTAACCTGTGCATAACTCATTTCCTAGCAGATACATCAACAGCATAACTATAAACATTAAAAGTATCTGCAATTATGACTGCTTTTTTGCAAGGAGAGTTCTTTGTCTTTGAAGTCAATAGGAGCAGTTCCACCAGGCAAGTATTGGCCCGTGGTGGGACTCTGATACTCCCCTGGTTTTTTTAAGGTCATCATACACTAATCCAGATACAGCTACAAAATCAGCCACATCCCAGACTTGTTAACTGTAAAGGACAAAGAAAACCATCCTGAGTAAACATGGAACTGGACAGTCTATCTACTTTCTTTCAGGAATTTAGGGATGGGATTTTCCAAGGAGACCAGTACTGGCCAAAGACTACCCTGCAGAAATTATGGACTCTGTCAAGGCTAACAAGACGCCCTCTATCACCTCAGTCTAGGCAAGACTGGGTTCATCTCTGGGTTTTTCAGTGAAACATTTTTCACATTTGAAGAAGTGCATGATCTCACCTCCCATGAGATTTAACAGAACTGGGATCTCATCTAATACCTTAAATTTAGTACAGGCAGCAATGGCTGCAAATTCCAAGAATAAAAAATAAATTAAAAAACTAAAGGGGACACAAAAAAAAATTGTTAGCCTGAGTGGGTTGGGTTTTTAGGGGATTTTTGGTTTGTTTTGGTTTTGCCACTGGATCAAATAGAAACTGGGTCAGGACCTAACTGTAGCATGACACATTGCCCTCTGTGGTAATTACTGGCCAGTGTTGGCGTTATAATGGAGGACACCACACACTGACAATTTGCAAATACTGGGAAATGCAAGAATTTCACAATAGGTCACATGTCACAGGCAATACTCTTGGCAAAAACAGCGGTGATAAATTTAGCTAAGCTTTTACACCAGACTTCGGTATGTGAGTAAGACATCTACCAGAGAGAATATGCAGGAGAGTCATTTGTGACAAAAGTTTAACAAATATCAACAGAAAGCAGTGGACAACAGAAACAATTATTCAAGCCTGAGTGTACCATTTGGTACACATGCATTTGGTTTTGGTTTGAGTGAATAAATTTCCAGTGCCCAGATAAGTGGTTGCCCAACTGCCAATTTTTCCCAGGTACCTCCATATAGAGAGGGCTCACACACAGGCCGCTTTACCTTGCTTGGAAGACTCTCCCAAATGCTCCTTCCCCGATATCTCTCACATATTCAATATTGTTCCTGGGATACTCCAGGCTGAGCAATTTGGGATTGAGGAGAAGGGGCATCCGCTGGTACATCGGGTTGGGGTGCAGCCGGTCCAGGAGAAGTTCAGAGGGCAGAGTGGTGAGCGTCGGTGTCTCTGACTCTCTGAAACGAGTAGTTTTCGGTCAGTGTCTGCACAGCCCCCAACCAGGAGATAACTATCTGCATCTCCACAGGCGCTGGTTTCTTCTGGGATGGAAAAGGGAGGTGCAGCAGGGCTGTTGAAAGAGTCTTGCAGCAAGGTGTCATGCCATGTCCCCAAAATAGCCACCAGGCCACCTTCTTCTCTGGCACAGGGACTCGCCAGAGCTTGCACTAGTCTGCCACAAGCAAATGGAGGGCTGCTCCCCCCCCACCCCAGGCATTCACAGGACTATGCTCTCAGAAACAGGCAAGTCCTCTTTCAAAGCAGCATTTGTTGCCTTGAATTAAGTCTCGAGCTTTACCTTTTTTTGTTTTTCCACTGCTTTCGCCGACGGCAACAAACCAGGGTGACAATGCCGAGGATCACAACCAGGGCAAAGCTGGAGATGATTGAGATGATAACGGTCATGGAGTACGTAGGGGAAAAGGGAGGAGGAGGGGGGAGATTTGGAGTCTCTCCATTTGGTTTTCTTGTTCCTAGTGATAACAATGCTGTAATGCAAACAAAATCAGAAGGTTATGCCTCTGCTAGTTTATAGGGCTTTCTCTAAGAGGTGTTTACAGAGTCAGCCTGATGTCCTGGGAATTACTGACATTGCAGATACAATCATATGACTGCATGAGAGGACCATACTAGGGAAACCTGGTTTGCAGGAAACAAAACCCATTTCTGCTTCCCAAATATGAAAACCCAGGATCTGGTAAAGACCAGCTCCCATTGATCTGGGAACACAATTTTGGTAAGGAATGTTTGCAAGATTTACAGATGGGAGATCACATCTGATGGTCTCAACAGTATTCAAAAATAGTAATGTCTGCAGTGGGAAAGATCAATGGTCTACAATGTGGACCACAATGTATCATGTGTCCTAAAAGGAATCTGCAGGGAGGAGTGTAAGACCAAGTAAGTACACAGTGATACTTTCCTGAAATATCCCCTTGCCTCCAACAATTTGCATCTCAGTGTCTTTATGGGGCAAATACGATAAACTAGTGTAAAATACATTTGGCGGTGTACATTAGGAAAAAAAATTAACATTCAGGCAGCCACCTGCTGAGTACTTTCTGAGACATTCTAGAAAATGCTAATCTGTACATGCAATGATTGATAACAGAAAGAAATTTAAACCATTCTTTTTAAGGCCAGCTAAACTGATACTGACTTGTGTTCTCTTAAGTCCACAGCACCCCTGTTCTCTATGCAAGTAGAATTGTCTTATTTCCAAACATTGAGATCCAGAAACTGTGCATCTTGGGTGAAATATGTTTCAAAAATTGTTCTGTTCTTTGAACAAGAAATAATAGAAAATTTAGTTTCAACAGCACAGAGCAAACATCCATCTTTTTCAGATTTGTTTTTAGTTAGGATTATTTTTTATTATTGAAAAAAATTGCCAGAAGCAAAACAACTTTGGCAAATATGCCCGAAACCCTACCTTCTCCTCAAAACACATGTGGCACATCCATTTCTCGTAGTACCACAGGAAATTTTATTTCATCCTTTGGCCTTAATATAATCTGGGGCAAGGTGCTCGATTTGCCTGTCTTCATCTTCCCATCTTAAAGGCGCATGTTACACCTTCTGGTTAAAGATGGTGAGTGAATCTATGAGAAGAACCAGGACTGGCCGAATCCAGAAGACAGAACAGGTCGGTGCAGCGTGAGCACTCAGGATGCAAACACCTTACACAGCCCCAAAACAACCACAGTGGCAGAAACCAAAAATTGCAATTGCCTACCATCTCCACAGGGAGACACGCTGCAGTATTCCCAGGTCACAGATGGGTCTTTCGTGTAGCACCAGGGACGTTCATTCTCACCTCCTGGATTGCGGCAGTAATTCTCGGCATCAGACAGCTCAGGGAAAACCTGAGGAGTCCTCCTGTGCAAGTGGGGAGCCTTTATGGAGGAAACAAATTGGATTAGTGTTTCAGTATAAATTTTCCTGCTGGTATTAGCAAAACAGAACCAAACAAAACAAAGGAGCAAGGAAAGGCAGGGTAAATCAGTTTTTCAATAGCCCACCAGAATGATAGAGAAAGCATCTTGCCATGGGAAGGGGAACTTGCAGATTAAAATACGAAGAGGATGTGAAACACCAGTGAACTCAAGAATGAATGCAACCTGTCCCCCGCTCAGCCCTTCCACTGGGACTGGGCTGCCTGGGTCTGGGAAACTTTGGAAAAGCAGACCTCGAGCATGGCTCTCTGTTTAGTGGGTCTCACACTGATGCGTACCTGGTCGCTCCACTTCTGGCAGGGAATGCCAGAGGCCGTGATGTTGGCCCAGCCCTGGTAAAACTGGCCATTGCCACTGTAGCAAGTGCCTGGGGAAAAAAACACACATGGGATCAAGGCATCTCAGACCATGTCTTGCAGCGGGGACTCACAAGAGTAAACTTCATGTCGTTACACAAGAGCATGTAGCAATTAGCAACAGATTTGAAGCGCATAAAAGGACCAGACAACTGCAGGCAGGGAACTGCTTAGCCTCCCGTTCACACTTAAACGGATTTTGAGCTCAATAAGTAAGATCAAATCTGATAAAACTCAAAAGAGGGAACCAGAGCTCTTTCAGATTGAGAAAACAGGCCATGCGCCTGCTATGGTTGCACTGCATCTACCCAGTTCACAGCACTTCCACACAGAAAGTGCAGAGCAGAACCCCAGTGAAGCCACCCATGCCAAACTAAGGCAGAAAGCAAATTGCAGCGCTGGTTCCATGATTCCCAGCCTGCACTCTTACAGGGGCACTAACAGGAAGACACCCATGCTCCTGGGGTAGGTAGCAAAGGGCTGGGATTCATAAAGTTCCATGGTGGTATCCCTCCTCCCTGCCTCTGTACAGTGCTTGTCCTCTTAGACTGAATGTTTGGAAACAGCCTATGGTTTCTAGCATGCACGGAAACCACACACTGAAGGCAACCTCAGATCTGAAGGAATAGTATCAGTATAAAATAATGTTCTTTATAATACACAAGGCTTCCTCCGGTTGCAGAAAAATTAAGCAGAAAATCTTGAGAGGATTTTTACTGCAGGAATATGTTCCCAAAACATAAATGTAGACCACCTGTCCTCATAGGAGACTTTAATGCATGCTGGCGTAATCTAGGAAGCAGGAAGACAACAGAGGAGATGCGGCTTTACACACTTTAACACAGGCTAGCTAATCTTATGTAAACTCTGCTGACCACGGGCTAACATTCTGGTTGATGGCATGTGTTAGGGTCCACTGCATTATTAACCTTGTTGGATAAATTAACAAGACAGCAAACACTGTTGTCATAATTTTATTTTCTATTGTGTTCTTAAACTTACAGCTCAGAAAAACAGGAGGAAACCTGAGCTGTTCTAAAATAAATTTTTTAAGCAAATCTTTTTCAGCTTCATGAAAGTTTTGTATAAGTTTTGATCCAAGTTGGTGACAAAGGCTATGTGTTTTAATTTATCCAAGCAGATTGTCCTATTGATCCTGTAGAAGGAACATAGTAAATGCATCATGATGACTCTCTGCTCTTTCCTTCTTGCATCACCCCCTGCACTCAGGATTGCAGTTATGGGTCTTTTATGGACCCTTAGCTTTCTGAACTTTCACCAGGCTCCAGGCACTACACATGGGTAGATAGAAACACCACCATGACAATGTTTGCTCCAGGTGAGTGAGCTCAAACAAAGAGTCAAGTTCCTGTAGCCCAAGGCATGCAAACACTTCAGTATAGGAATGGCCGTGGACTTCATAAGCACACTCAGCCCATCACAAATGCAAAGTAAAATGCTCTAACTTGGACCTCTTTGACTGATACGTAAGCTACCATGTTATGCCTCACATCTGCAACAAGCTAGCAGCCTCCACATGACTAGCACCTTTAGCTCTGCAGAGGTGTAAGATCTTGTTAAGCTGCCCTAGGACATAGCTGTGTATCTGAGCCCAGCATTTTAAATGTCTCACATTTAAAGGCAAGGAAAGCAATGCCTGAAACCTGCCTCATGACTGAACTAGTAACCAACATGAAAAAAATTTTTGCATAGATCTGAAATAAACATCAATGTGACACCTTACAGGAGCAATATGGAGAGCTTTAGGGGCAACAGCAACACTAAGAAAGCATCCCTGTGTCCTTAGTGGCCTGCAAAATGCAGATGCTCTCATATGTAGTCTTGCTACAATGAGTACAGAGGAAATAATACAGGTGGTTCAACCGGGCCATCTTTGATGGGCAAGCTAAGCAAATACGGTTTGGTTCATGCTCCCCAAACCTTTGTGCACATAACAGTGACTCTAAAGTAAAAAAGAGGGGACAATATCACTAAAATGTTACTGTTATGTCTTCCTGATTCATGACCAAATGGTGCACATTTGTGCAATGCCACCCTGGGAAAATACAGTGAAAGCTGAACAAAAAGGTCACACATTTACACAGGAGACAGAGGCCATGTCCCGAACTTGCTAACATCCAAGAGGAGGCTGGAACCATTCTGTGAATGCACCACTCATTTGCTGGCATCCCTCTCTTGTGCTCCTTTCCCCAGGAAGGGGGTGGCTGCAGCTGTGGGCTGTAAGCGTTAGGCAATGATGCTGGAGTGCCCATGAGGTGCTAAGGCGCTTGTCTCCCAGGTGTGCAGCGCTAGGCAAACAGGAATGGGTTGGCCAGGTGGAGCCGAGGCCTCCCCATGAAAGAAAATTCCCCAGAAGTCTCGATTTCACCTTTTTCATTTTCTCTTTCCACGTAGAAGGTGTCTGCCACTGCCAAATCTGCAGACCTCGCCTGCTCAGAAGCATGGCGGGAGGGAGGCACTGTTCTTCCTTTTTCCAATGGGACAAGTTCAGTGGCTGAGCTTTAAACTGCAGTTGCATGTCAGTTGGAGGAGCTGGATGTGCATGTTTCAGCCTTGACCAGCAGCAGGCCGGGAGACCGACAGAAGTCACAGCAGTGCCTCGGGGGATGGCTGGGTCTCGCCATTGGTGACGGGGGAGTCATGCGAGAAACGGCCAGACTTCAGAGGTGATTGGAGGAGAGTGCTGGGGCCTTTTGGATAATAAGATCTTGCAAGGCCAGCCTGATGTAGGTAACCATGTTAGTAACAGCATATAAGGCTGGGATGACCTTGGTAGCAGTATCAGAAATACCAAATATGGGTAAAGCAAAACTAGAAGCAATGGGTAGAAAGGGGGAACAGCTGGAGGGGACAGTACCACCTAAAAGCACCATGCCTCTCTAATCGCCTTCAACAGTTACCAGCCCACGTTCTCCCCAACCCTTGAAGACCTGGCAATGTGTCTCCCCATGCCTTGGATGTGGAAGCTCAGGCATTCCCTGGTAATAACCTGAATCCAGCCAGCCAGGACCAAAGCAAAACATAAAAATGCTATGCGAGCTGCACCTTCAACAAAGAATATCATGCCCACCTCTAGAAATATAGACCCTGGAGCAGTCTACTTACTGGTTATATTCTCCTTCTTAAAATCTGTAAAAAGACAAGACAAGACGTAAGGATGTGATATAACGCTTGCTTAGGAGCGTGCCACGGGAAAAAGTTCCTTCCCAGCAGTGCTTAAGCTGCTTGTTTCTTTGCAATGGCACCTGAATGGCAATTTTGCCATCATTAAGGCTGTCACACTTCCATGCATAGGTGCTGACAGGATGGTACCCACCGTCGGCCTTTACTTTAGTTGTAAATTATGGATTGCATCCCTCCCTCCTACCTCACCAAGAACACAGCTCTCCAGACAACAGGCAGTGTGTGCCACCTTACCGAAAAAAGGGATGCGGGTGCAGGCGCTGGGGTCCTGGTGCAGGCTGGGCAGCCTGTTGCATTCGGGAAGAGTGAGCAGCATCAGCCCTGGCTTGTAAATCCCCTTCTGGGAGTTTTCCTCCATTGAGAGCCATTCCTTAAAGCAGTAGAGATCCTTTACAGCAAGGCAATTCTCTCTACATTATTTTGCAAAAAACAGTGAAATACAGTAGTCAATGGCTTGATAACAATGGCTGCACTTAGCAGTGCTGTGCAGGAGTTATGCAGACTGACAGAAATCCATTAACGGGACTACGCTTCTTTAAGCCAGTCTGTCTGGCTCATAAACCATAAAGGAAACTCCATATAAAATGTAACAGCTTCCTTTAGGAAACCCACAAAGCTACATTTTTAATGAAGCAGGGTTATGCTCAAAACACAACACACATCACAGTCTGTGAGGAGTTCATTCCCATCTTTTCCTACAGATTTATTGCCATCTTCTACTAATAAACATCATGTCTGGGAGTTACCTTAGCATTTTTCAGCACATTCTAAAAATCTCACCTGTCTTCTGTAAATTGTACATTAAAGTGTCATCTATTAAAGACAGGAAGTGAGCTGCAATTCTTAATCTTCTTAAAATAAATATTTGCCTGTATTTTTAATCTCACAGAATCACCCATGCAATTTTCTTCTTTTCTCCACAGACACCTTTCAGTCCCTTTCAGCTGTCTGCAGGAAAACCTTTACAGTGCCTGGTAAAACAAGAGACCTAACTGTTTCCTACCTAACGTATTACCTCCGTAACGATGTGAAACACTCACTGACAAGAAGTGCTTTGGATGTTTAAATGTTCCTTAGATCAGAAACTGTTTGTGAAGAAGGCCACAGCAAAAATATCTGCTCTAGCAAAAAAAAAAAACCAAAAAACCCCCACCAAAACTGTATCATACTGGAAAATTTGAGGGTTTGTGGCATTAGTCAATTTATTGGTGATTTGCTTATTTATGTACTCATTCTTGAGAGCCTGAGTTGCAAAACCATCTCTGAGGTCATGTGCAGAAATTACTTTTGCTGAGCTCAGCTGAAGTCCTTTGCGGATCCACATCCTTCCCTACCACCACACCTGCTGGCAGGTGTGGGAAAGGACACAGTGATGCAGAAAGGTACTGCTCAGGTCTGTGGTGAAGGTTTTAGCAAATTCATCACCTGGTAGGCTGATGCAGTTTACCTACTGTCTGCCAACAGTTTTGGCAAGAGCAGATGGTCATGAGTTTCGGTGATGACTACCAACGCTGCAAACCCTCCAAAGCACCTGAAGGACAAAGGCCGTTGGGAATTCTAGCAGAGCAGCAGCTCTTCTGCAACAGTAATGGATGCCCTTCAAGTTTCCAGGCTGAAGCCATCGAAGCCCAGCTGCCCCGTGCTTAGTTTTAGCCAATGCTGGTTTATTCCTTCCTCACTTCCATGAAAGCCATAATGCAGCCAGATGGTGTAATTTATCTTTTTTATGTTAAACAACACTGGAACAGGAATGACCTTCTGAAGTACAGGAATGTTTAGCTAGGGAAATGAGAAAATCTGCATTTGAAGCACTGACTGACACTTGGGAGATCTGGACTGCATTAGCTGCCTTCACTCCTGAAGCCTGAGCATCCTTAAACAAGCCACTTATTTGGTGTGCAACTGCAAAATGCAAAAGACCATTCCTCTGCAACCCTGTCCACTCCAGTGCTAAAGGCAGGTTACAAATCCACCCCAGGAGCATGGTGAAGCAGCCAGAGGGAGGAATGGTCAGTCTCCTCGAGCTGGATTCATACCATTGTTATAACAGTTAATCCTGAGCAGCGAGAGCTTGGTGAGATCATATGCAAAGATTACTTCAGATTATTATTAGAAATTTTATGTCATGTAAATGACAGATGGACAAAGAACAGTAGCAGCAGAAGAGGACAAGTGGTCCAGTAGCATTTTAGGACAAAGGGCTGTTTAAGAGGAAGTGGGGACACACACAGACTCAATCAAAGTGAGACGTTTCCCAACATGAGACTGTTCCCTGCAGCCTGATCACTTCCTATCAGCAGTGGTTGAAACAGAAATTGAGTTTTTCTTTTGCTATCACAGAAGCAGCCAGTGGTAAAAGGCAGATGTAATCAAGAATTATGAGATGAGGCATCACTGTTCCTTAAAAACAGTAAAACTCTAATTTTAATCAAATTGCATCTTAATTTACATGAAGTAAAATTTTTCCCATATTGTTTTCTTCTGTTTCACTTCATCTTGTTTTACCCCCCGATTATTTTTATAAAAGCTTTACTCAGTCTGTTTGTCAGTTATTCTTGCTAGCTAGCTTCCAAACCAAAATGAACATAAAAAATGACATGGGGAGAGAAAAAATGGTGCAGAGAATAAATAACAAGACAAAAACACATGAAAATATGTCAAGGGAAATAAGTCCCTCAAAAACTGGGAGAATTCTCCAGTCTCTGAGATAGTTAAATTCTTACTCATTAAGTATTTCAGCTGAAAACTGGTGTAGTCTAGCCAGTTTCTGCAGAGAGGTATAAAGTTGTCAGTAAAAAGCAGATAAGATAATTGGAAAGTAACCAAGACCATGGGAAACGTGTTCAAGAGCCCCCAGGGATCTTAACAGTTCAGAAGTACATATTAGATGTCTGAGTTATAAAAAGGAGTATTGGTCTAGGGTTTTGGAGGAACTGTTGTCCAGCTGATGTGCTCTGGGAAGAGGAAACAGGAAGGGTGCCGTTCCAGGGCTCTTGTCATGAAGAAAGCCGCATTTAAATCTGCATTAAAATCACGAGGAAAAGTCATTAAAAGGAAAAAAACATAACATTGACTTGTGGGTTTGAAGAAAGATGATGCCAAGCAAGTCCATTTAGATTTAGACATATTTGCAAATGCTGTGCCTGTTAGCTTGACATCAAGTGCAGATTTATGCTGATTTATATCACTCTGACTTCAGAAGTGCCCTAGAAATGCAGGTCTTCAGTCAAATCACTGCAAGTTCTGGTCCTGCAGGCTACTCATGAGCAGGGGTGAATTAAGTGAGATCCAGATCTCACTGAAATGCCTTGTGGAGCACTGTGCAAAATCCTTAGCTGACAAATGTGCTGTGCATGTGTGGCTCAGATATAAATACTGTCACACATCTTGAAAAAAGGCAGAGAGGTCATGTACTAAAGGGCACAATGACAAAGAGCAGAACAACAAAGCGGCAGGGAGGAGTCTGCCAGCAAAAAGCAAGTTTCAGTACTTGGCTGCATGATTATCTGTGGATACTTGCACATACACTTCTTTCATAGGATATATGCCACTACTGTGCTGGCGGAGGAATACCAAATAGCATAGGCACCAAATAGAGAACACAACATATTGTCAAGCTTCGTATTGGGATTTTCCTCTGTGCCTTTGTTTTAGAGATATTAAAGAAGGAGCAATCAGAAAAGTCCAGATTACAAAGACAACATGCTGCTGATTGTCCTGAAAAGCTCCTACCTAACGGGAAAAATAATTGCCAATAGATTACATCTGGCCCAATTCGAGCTGGTGGAGTGCTTGCCATGTCTGCAGAGACAACTTGTATTTTAGTTGAGACACTAGAGTTGGGGCTGCTCTCCTGATAAACACAAATCTGAATAATCTGTTTTAAAATGTGGTTCAAGGAAGACAAGAGCAAAGTACTGCACTTAGGCAGGGATGTCAGTTGCTCAAACATGAAATAGGGAATGACTAGACAAGAGTCCTGCAGGGGCTGAAGATGGACATGAACCAGTTGTGGCCAACAGTTATGTTAGGAAAGAAGAAAGCTTCACCCTGAGACATCTACGTGGGGCTGTCCTCTGCAAGGCACACCAAGCAATCATTGTTCCATTATAGTTAACACTAACAGAACCTGGGCTGGAGGCTATATATATTTAGCACTTAAGGAAAGATGAGGAGCAGAAGCTTCAGAGGCCAGAACAGCAAGAGCTATGAGCACAGCTTGGAAAAACCTGCTTTATTCTAGTCTGAGAAGTTGGGGAAGACATAAAATCTCATTGCAAAGAGGAAGGGAAGAAACTTGTCTCCGTGGCCGTGGTGGGAGGACAAGGAGTAATGAGGGAAGGGCTGCTCAGGAGGAAGGAGCAGTGTCTCTGTCGCTGGGACGTGTTGCACAAACACCTGTCAGCAGTGGATTAGCTGTAGTGGGAGATGCTTTGGACTCCTCGAGGTCCCTGAAAGCCCTGTTTCAATGCACATTTCCCTGCATATGGGAGGATACAACAGCCAGACGGGAGGTTTGGTTTAGTAGGTACAATTACACGGGCAGTGTCTCTCATGTAGTCTTTCCTTTTTTCATCTTCGTTGTGGTGGGAAGCGCTGAATGAGTAGTGTATTGCCTTGGCCAGATTTGTTGTACATGCTGTCATATTTAGTCAGAATTCTGAACAAGCAATTACTTTTGACAGTTATAATGAGTACATACTGACCTAGTAAGATTTAAGTGATAGCAATATGTTAATTATTTTAATCAATGATGTCATTTAAATGGATATTTCTTTTCAACGCTGTCTGCTAAAGACCTGATATAACACAGACATCTGGGCCTGAAAGTCAGTCCATACCCTAGCAATGAGCAGAGAGAGAGCTGGATCAGATCTTCTCTGTGAGTACAGAGGAGAGAGCAAAGGGAAAACCCATGCAAACCTAGAGGACCCATTTCCACTCAGTGCTACTGCAGGTCTGGACAGACCCTCACCACTCCCCTGCTGCCTACGCATCCCCACCAAATGAAAGTGAAAGATAAGTATTTCTTTTAATTTACCTGCACACTGGTTTTGGAGCTGGCCCAGCTCCCGAGGGATTGCACTCCTGGAAGATGTAGTTACACAGCAGAGACTCAGCAGCTGGTTGGCAGAATGAACTCACCATTTTCAGTTCAGTCCAGGCAGTGTGCACAAGCAGCTCTTGGGTCTCCTCTGGGTCAGCATAGGAGGAGTTGAAGAAAACAAGAGCATTCTTCGCCAAGATAGCACTACACACCTCACCTCTGTACGTGCTGCAGTAGCCTGCATCACCCTTGTACAGCTTGCTGTCAAGGACAAGAGCATAGTAAGCTCACCGCCCTAAACACCTGCAGGAGCAAGATGCCTAGGCTTTGTTTCTGAATAAAGTGGCATCTGTAAGGCTAACAGAGAGTAGAGGAGAAGGTAGATGGTTATAACCACTAAAAACAGCTAATACCCTCCAAAAATGAAACTTCTGCGAGGAAACCCAGTGTGAGTGCCCTTTTGGCGAGCTCCAGGGCTGAGGCTCTGGCCGAGGATTGCTAGTATTATAAGTGGGCAAAAAGACTGAGCAATCATGCACAACTGTGACCTAGCATGGCCCCTCACCCTGCCCCCAGGGCCTAATGGGAAAATATCTTTTTTCCTGCTTCCCTGCAGAAGAGATCAGCCGTGCTGCTTTGCTCTCCTGACTAGCAACAGTTTAATTTTGGATGGACTCGATGAGCAGGAGCCGGGTGAGTCCCACCCGAACACATGCCAGGAAATTCTTCACAAGATCAGACCAGCCAAGCTGCTGCCCGCCCCTCCTCAGCTCCTGCACCCCTCCTGACCCTGCCTCTCTTCCACACACGTTTGGGTGGGACACACAGGGAGGAGGAAGGCACAAGCCTCTGCAATTTTCCTTCTGGTGCTTCCCTGCAAGGTCCATCCTCTCCTCTCTTCACCACACCTCCCACTTTGCAAACTCCTGCCGCAAAGCATGGGACCAGAGCTATGCCGGAGCAATAAAAAGCACAGCAGGGTCAGCTCCTTTGTGGGCCATTTATTTATCTTTCCTGCGTTCTTTGCATCTAGCAGGAGACGGCTGTCATTCCTCCCTCCCTTCTTCCCCACAGCCATCAAAAGGGAGCAGCAGGGCGAGGGCATGCGCAGGTCAGCCGTGCTCCCAGCAGCTCCCACGGCCGCCCCACGGCAGCAAGGTCTGCGGGTGCGGATGTGCCCTCCGCTCAGGCAGCCTGTGGGATGCAGTGCCCTGGGTGGGAAACCTGGGAAAACAGCCTCCCCTGTGTGTGGGGGACGGCCGAGTTGGGGAGGGAGGAGAGCTGGGTGCAGCTGTCCCCACTGCTCATTCGACCAGTTTAATCGGGGTCAGGGAGTTCAATTCACAACATGCCAACCATTTGGAGTAGCCAGCAGAGCTATTTGTATCTTTGCCTTTTATTTCTTTCCCCTGTCCAAATAATTGCCCATTGTCAACCCTGGGGGTTCTTGCTGTTTTTCTTCAGAAAGCTGGAGGTACATGGACAAGTGATTATACAGGATGCCCAAATTTCAGCTTTTCAGATGCTACTCTCTGTAGATGACACTCTCTGGCCCTGGTTTAGCTGCACTACTTTGGACTCATTGTCAATTTTTTTTTAGTATTATTTTTTCCTATATGTCACATTGACTAAAAAATACAGGTAGTATTCCTTGAGGTAGTACCAAAAAAGCAGTGATGCTGTGACATCACCCCAGGCTCCACAGACACCCCTTCATGTGACACAGGCACCCCCCGGTCCTGTACCGGTCCCACAGCCCGTGACATCTCCCTGACATGGAGTAGGTTTCTCCACAGCACCGTGCTGCCCCCAGGCCCTGCTAGAGCCCTCCCTGGCATGGCACGGGTCATGTTATTCACATTTTCCTGATGATGCCCGTTGGGCTTAATCTGAAATATGCGTCCTTCCTGTGCCCCAAGACGCAAAAGAGGGCACAGGCATGCATGTGGCAGCTGGACTGCTGACTTCAGTGGGCTGTAGAAGCAGACTGACAAGAGCCACCACCACTAATATTGTGATTCCTCTCTTTTTTAAAACCTTCAAGGAGACACAGGCTGCGATGGAGAAGCAGCAACAACATGTTTCTCTCAACGCCTTGTCACAGAAAGGGAATTTCGTGCAGCAAACGTTGAGAACAACTGTGGGACAGAAGGGTTGAGCATTTGATCACTGTTCCCATGCCTGTCACACCTACATGGGTGCAGGTGTAAGGCAGAAGTCTGCCATCATCATCAGGTGGTCACTAAATCACTTACAAACTTCCTGAATCAATCTTGCAAGCCTCTGTGAGGGAGGCAAGGACCTTCGCAGGGAGCCTGTGTCAGCAGAGTGGCAAAGCCATTTGCTCAGACTTTCTCAGGCTCTGCTCTTTGCTCTGAGGGCCAGTAGCTCCCAGCCCTCCTCCCAGGCTAACCCTCTCATTTTCCTTCCAGACTGATCTGCCAGTGCAGCATGTAGAAATACGCTAGGACTCTGAAAATAAAAAGCCAGCCAAATTGTTCAGTATTCCAAAAAATACTAAGCAAAAGTGCATGTCTGATCACATACACGTGGCTTTACCCATCCATAACTCTGCTTGGAACAAATATCTAAACCTTTCTTGCCCTAATCTGGTGATCACCGAACCAAAATATTGGCTGTGTACAGACAGGAGTTTAACTTGCAGTTAAGCTTTTGCCTGTAAATGTGTAAGGTCAGTGAAGTTGCAGATCCATAACTGCGAACAGAATTTACTCCAGAATATTCTGGCCACTACAGTATTTTAAACACGTTTACTGATGTGTGATCCACTGCTTGCTTGGTGCAGAAGCACCCTTATCTACCTGGTCCCAGTCTCCAATTAAGCCTGTATAAAGCAGCTCAGTGTTCCTTTCTGGTGAACCTCATTTGCATGCTTGGCATCCAGAAACCCGCTCCCTTCATTTAAGCAAAATTAACCAAATCCCCTTGGTTCATCATTCTTCTCCTCCCTGGCCCAGAGAAAATGCCCAGGCAGCCACAGAAAGTCATTCTTACCTCCACTCTGCTGGGAGGCACCAGATCCAGGAATTGTGATGAGCCAGGAGAAAGAAGAAATGGAAAAGACATCAGTGACACTTCATTGCCCCCTCTGAGATGTGGGAGTTAAGATTTCCATGATAGGAAATCTGTCTGAGACCTGTAAACTGTCTGAAAAAGACGCAGCTAAATTCTGTCCTTATTTTGCACCTTCTTGTGGGGAAGAAGTGTTGGGCAACACTGAACGCTGTATGGGGAGAGGGAATGAGGAAGAGGAAGATTGTTGACTGCAGTTCTTGCTGAGGTGAACTGTTGCACCCTGAACCCACACCTTTACCCTTATCCTTTCGGTCCTACATAACCAGCAGATAGCATCCTCTCTTTAAGCCACCCATGCACCCATTACTGCACACCGCAGGCAGCAGCTGTAACAGGTGGGAGAAACCAGGGCTGGAGGAGCAGCGCAGGCACACGGCCATGCCCCCACTAGCAGCGCCGCGGGGAGCTGGGCTGCGCCAGCACGGGGAGGAGGCACTGAGCATCGGCCAAGGAGTGGGATGCCTCTGCCATGGGACCCTCGGGAGCTGGGACAAGGTCGAGGCAGGCTCCTACTCACATATGGGGGGCTGCTCCCCTCTTGCTGAGCACAGGCAGCCTGGAAGAGGGCAGTGCAGCTTCTCCCACCAGCCTAAAGACCTGCCCTCCCTACTGCATTTGCAGATCTGCTTTGTGGGGCGTAGCCTTGCCTTGGCTAAAAGCAGAAGTGGGGATGTAAAATACGGTACTAAGAGACGAGTCTTTTATGGGGCAGAGCTTGCTGCTAGGTCTCAATGCCCAGTGTAAGAAAAGGCATGGTTATTTTCTCAACAGAGCAGAAACTGAGGCACAGAGAGAGGGGCAGATGCATGCCTGGTTAACAGCAGGACCAGGGCTACCACCCTATGTCTGGAGTCCCAGGGGATTCCTCTTTCCTCTAACTAAACGCCCCTGCCTGTCCCAAGAGGGAAGGCACAAGCTGCCACCTTTCTCTTGGTGTGATAAATGCTGTCACCTAGTTCAGACCATTGGTATTTCTCCTCTTTGGATCATCCTTTCCCTATTTAGTAGGTGTCCCTGGGAGCAGAGGTTACCCCAGGCACAGCGGGGTACTGCTCCAACAGGAACTTCCCTGCTTTCTGGATACAACCCCCTGAGAAACCAAAGTGCTCATGAAAGCTATTTTCACCTTGCTGTTAGGTGATACCAATGCTGGGTTATGGCCACGACTTCCTCCGCATGGATGAACTTACCAAGTGTGCTTCTGGGACACAAAGTACAAGACGGCATCAAACATTCAGGAAATGACAGCTGTGCCAGTCTCCAAAGTGTAAGAATATATGAGGAAATAGCCTGGCGGGGGATGCACTTGTACTCAAATTTAGCCCCCTGCACACTATCAGCTCTCCAAGGCTTTCCCTCCTCCTCCAGAATACTTTCCCCAGCAGGGAAGCTAGGACTGCCATTGCAAGGGTAAAAAATTAACACCCCTTCTTTCCCAGCATACCTGAAACACTGATGGTTGCTGCAGCTTTTGCAGCTCCGAAAGTTTTGCTGTGTTTGTTTGTGGCGAGGCAAGTGAACAGGCCAGGTCGGGTGACGTACACCTGCAGTCTGGAGTCAACCACTCTGTCCTTGACACTCTCTGCTATAGACCCTGCAGAAACCTAAGAGAGCGAAAAGCCCAGTGCAGTGGTGTTTCCAACAAAGGCAAACAAACAAACCAAGGAAAAATCTAAGAGATCTAGCCCCAAACATTTAAATTGGCAGAGAAAGATGTAGCAAGCAGATAGAAGTGGCAGAGAGCTAAAGCTCCTGGCGTTATTTTGGTGCTTTCATAGCAGCTGACTATGCGGACAAAAGCAAATGTTAAAGACCTCTCCTATTTCACACTTCAGCAATACTTTTGCAATTAATTTTCAGTTCCAGAGGGTTGTAGTCTCAGTTTTGCTCATGTAATTGAGCTGGATAATTACTCCAGGACCTTTTCTAGTAGATTGTTTGCCTATTCATGCCTTAGCAAGGAAGGGCACGAGGTGGCTTTGTAGACCCTGGCTATACAGAGGGAGGAAAGAAAATAGTTTGCAAGTTGTTGATTCTGGATTAATGTAACCACTGCCACATTTCCAAAGCAGTCATGAGCAAAGCAAGTGCTCTGGCTGCAACATTTGGGCAGATATCCGATAGATTTTCTTATCTCACACCTGGAAATATGGAAGGGACTGCAGATGTGGTGATTTTGGCCAGCTCTTTTCCCAGATCAGAAATTCCCAGGTAAATTATCTTGGAGCCTGTTGATTTTGGCCAGTTGGGCTTGATTTTATCCTCAAGTCTTTCCTGCTCATATGGCATTCATTAAAGTAGGATGACATGGTACACCAAGACTCCACCTTGCAAAGGCAGTAGGAAGGAGCAGCATTGCCTGCTCTACCCTTCATATTGATAGGAAGCATCAAGTGTAATTCAAGTGAGATGTGATTGCCCGTGGATCCCACTGGTGCAACCTGACCCTAAGGACAGGGAGAGATGTCTCCCTGGATCCATACCAGAAAAACACTCTACCTACGCATGTGTCTGAGAGATTAGAGAGATCAATCTGACCTCCCTGGAAGTTAGTAGAAACATGATTTCAATGGGATCTGTGTCTGCTCCCAAAGGTATTCACAGTGATAATTGAAAAAGCAAGAAGGGATGCATCAGTGTTGTATCACATCTTCAGTAAGCAGATTGGTTTTTCTCTGAAAAGATAATGCTGAAAATAATGTATTTGTTTTGCCTCACTCAAGTTCAACTTGGAGTTGTGGTGAGGGAATGTGCATGGAAAGAAATCACTAAATAACCAGACTAACACAGTTATTGTAAGTGTTGCATCAAGGATGGGTGGTATGCTGGTCACTGTGCAAATGCAGGGACCAGGGATATTTTTTGGCCTTACGCTGTGAAGAAAGTTCAGGTGAATGGGAGCTCAGGCGATATTTTTTCACAAGTTTCTCTTTTGTTACAGCGCTGGTCAGATTTATTTTTACATTTTTTTTTCTCCCCAGAAACGACTCAGCACTAAGACACTGCTGGGACCTTCCTGGTGGAAAGGAGAAATTTCTTTACAGGTTGCCCCTGCCTCCCAGCATCCACCCAGGAGAGGTGGCCGCTTGCCCTGAGCTGCTTGTGCTGATCCAGTTCTCTCTCCCTCTTCACCTCTCAGGCCTCAGGCGTACCCTGTCCTGTCAGCTCCCCTCCCGGCAGCACTGGACTGTGCCTGGTGAGCACAGAGGGCCAGGATTGCTCCTCTTGGCTTGGGCTGCAGAAGGAAAAGGGCGCTTAGGTAGCTGCAAGCAGTACGAGCTGTATGTGTGGTCACATGCACTGTGGAAAATCACAGGTGAAAGTGTCAGGTAGTTGTGCCTAGGACTTCCACACTGGCCAGCAGTTGTTTTCTCTACTGGGAACCTCAAGCCATTCCCTCTTGTTAATTGATTCCCTTGCCTTTTCAAATATGTTTCCTGTGATTTTTTTTCCAGCAGGTCTTTTTTTAGCCTTTAAAGTGCCACCTCAGCCACGACCAAAGCAGAGACCTCATCACATCTTCATACCTGGCTCACTCATTTTTTGAGGTGCGGAAAACTACAGTTTAAGGTCCATGATGACCCGCAGTGCATAGCGGGAGGAAAAGGAATTATGTTTCTGTTTAGGTAGGCAAGGCAGCTGCTGCACAGAGGAGTTTCCATTCTTCTCTTCAAAGGCAGCTCAATAACCTCAGCAGAGTCCCACTCTTTAAACCTCAGGACAATTACAGGTCGGCGTTCAGAGACCGTAATGCCGCAGGCACATTGCATCTTCAAGTGATTCACCATTGCTCACTCGTGAGCCAGCCCTCAAATGCACGCGTTCCAGTCCACCAATTTCCTGGCCTGACTTTCCCAGAGTCAGGTTCTCATTAAGGTCTCCTTGCTATATTTAAAATGAGGCAGTCTGGAAGACCACCCTCCTGGGACTGGGCTTTGCCTTGCAGACAGGAATGGGGCAGAGCAGATCTGACCAGCCAGGCAGTGGCCCCAGGCAGGGGCTGAGCATCATCTCACACACAGCTCTCTGCGGGACCGACGCACCGGTGGGAACTTGGCAGAGCATAGGTGTGTGCTCTGGAAATACTCTGCCCTTGTCAGGGACCCCAGGCTCCCCCCAAAAGGTTTCTTCCCCAATGGGGGGAAGAAGTCTTGAATGAACACCCGTAGTAGTCTCAAAATAATTATTGCCAGAAACTACCGAGGACCCACGGGGTTCTGCAGAGGCTGATCTGCTCCCTTTGCTGTTCTCCCTAGCGACCTTGAGGGAATATAGAAAATTAGCCCTAATCAGACTGGAGGACACAATAAGGTTTAGAGGGCATAAGGAAGGCAAGACAGCTTGCAGAGTAGCCCAGGCTCCTTAATAATGTATTTTAATACATGGAAAGAGGGGATACAGACCAGGATGGAGATAGCCTCCTGAAGCAAGGAACTGGAGCAAGAGGATTTATTGGTCCTGTTGGACAAGCAAGTCCACAGGAATGGCCATAGCCAGCTGGTCGCCAGAAGGACTTGGGGTTTACAGGGGGTCAATGAGAAAGAGCGGAGGCAAATTGCTCCACCTGCCTCCACAGCATCATGCCCTGAGGCTTACATCCTTAATAAAGCTGTTGGAAGACCACAGAGAGTATAAAACGTCCACCATAACTGTGTGAAGACTGGAGGTAACCCATGGCAGGCTCAGGCTGCAGAGCTGCTGTGACTGTGGTGCACCGCTCACTCCCAGGGAGGCAATATCGGGTGTCAAGCGGCTCTTCAGTTCAGCTGAAGGGAAGGAGTTGCAATAGCCTACACACTGACATGAAAGCCAGACAAATTCAAAGCAGGCACGTATTTTAAATGGTCAGAATAATTAGACCATGGAACAATTTCCTGTGAGAAGCAGTGGATTTGCATCTCTTGGTGCCTGCCACTGAAGAGGGTGTGCCTTTCTTGAGGCTTATAGCCAGGAATAAATTGGTGACATACTTCAGCGCGTCACCTAGGTCAGTCTAGAAAATTTCAGATCTATTCATCTGCAAATATGCTGTGCATACATGCTGTTCCACAGGTATTTTGCCTCAAGACAATTTGCTCTACCCACCTACCTCGGTTTGTGTTATTTTGTCAAATAAGCAATTTTGCCATGTTATTGTTACCACATTAGGAGAAAGAAGAGGAAAGGTGGCTGCAGAAATACTTAAAACCACAATGAAGTCCTAGAAACCCTAGCTCGGAGGAAGGTTGTAAGCATCTAAAGTATCCCTCATCTCGGGCTTTCCAACCCTAACAAATTAACTCACGCAACACCCTGGAGAAGGCGGAGAGTGTTTTGCAGAGGAGAAAACTGCAGCGGGGAGGCAAGGCGGGCTCAACTTGATTGCACAGCGAGGTGCTAAGTAAGGCAGGAATAGAAACCACGGGCACTGGCTCCCAGCCCCGCATTTTAATCCCTGGGCTGTGCTTCCGGCTGCTAGCAGCCCTCCAGGGCCAAAAGCATGAAAAAAGAGGCACTTACAGCTTTCCCATTTTCCAGCCAGGTGATGGTGGGGACTGGAAGGCCGGTTGCCGCACACCGCAACGTCACCACAGACCCGAAGGTGATATTTTGGGATTCGGGAGCCTTCAGGATTCTGGCAAAAACTGCAGGAGAAGACAAAGATGCTAGTTGAATGGTGATGTAAAGCTGAGGCTGTGCTGGCGTGGGGATGCTTCCTCCCCGACAGGTCTTGAAATAAGCCACGGCCCCATGAACAAAAGCAGAGCATAGCACAGGCTTCCCGGTGAGCAACAGCCTTGGGAGAGGGACGAGGAGGAGAAAGAAAGTGATCGGCGTGGTTATGTTCTGCACCTTACAGACCGAAATTTTACCTCTGGAAATTTCTACATTGTCTGAATTCAACGCCTCAGAGCAGGTAACGTGCAAAAAACCAAGGGCAAACTCATCAGTAGCGTGCAGATGGGACAGCTTACAGCAAATATGCGGCAGGGTACCATGCTGCCCTGCCAAGAGTGACCTCATGCAAAACTTTTTCAAAACCATCAAGGGAGACCATCAGTGTGGTCATGTACCGTGAAGGTTGAGAGTCAGATAGGCTCCTCAGTGTGACTGCAGTGATTAGGACTTACATGGAGAGCCGCAAACCCCAACATTTTCCATGCCACAACAACCTGCCCTAAGGGGAGAGAGTCTAACATCAAGTTATGGGGGAATGGCTGGCAAAGACGTTGGGAAGCTAGGACTGCAGGGGGAAAGTAGGTTTTTAAAGTGACTTTTCATCTCTATTGTTCTTGCTTCTTTTGTGGCAACATGGTTACTGGACAGTTTCAAGATAAGCAAGATAAGCGCCTCCCTGCCCTAAGAAATTGGTTTTTTTTGGGGGGGGCAAAAAGAAAAACTGAAGTGTTTTTGCTGAAAACTTGTTTCAATCCAGAAACACAAGTCTGATGGCCTTCACAAGCTGTATTTCAGCTGCTGTACTTGGACCACATAGAGGAAAGCAGAGAAGAGAGACATTTCCCATGTGGAACATTTGAGATTTGACCCAAAATTTTTAATGGAGATGCCTGAATGTCTGTGCAGAAGCAGGCTGAATAGTTCTATGCCATTTCTTACTCCAATTTCTCATGCTTAGTGAGTAATGCTCGCTCTCTACCTTCTGTGCTGCACAGCAATGACTAAAAGTCTGCATCAGAAATTTTAGTAAGCAGGGGAGTTTCCCTTGGAGTTCTCAGACAAGCCTGATATCTTGTTTGCAACTTTTGCTATCTGTATGGTTCCCCTCACCAGCATACCTGATCATGTCATGGTCGTCTTTGTCTCTGTTTCCCTGATACACCTCTTGGCACTGGCCACTGGTTGATCCCAGATGGAGATCTCCAATGCAGAGCAAGTAGGAGACCAATGACAGACCCTTCAGAAACTGAACATCTGTCATTTGGGAGGCTTCGTCTCCAAAATCTCAGTTGGAATAAAAAAAGTGTATGCTTTCCAGATAGTCCTTCCACTCAATCTTGGCCTGGGAAGGGGCTGAGATTTGTGTCAACGAAGAGCCTAAAACCAGCTTTTGTTCATGGATAGGCAACACTAGGAGTACATTTCAGCATAGAAACTTTTTTGTCTCAGGAGCACAGCCATTCAACAGGCTCCTGGGCAGAGGTTTTTAGGAAGATTAAATTTAATGTCAGTGAAGTGAAAAGGGTGGGAGGATATGTATTATATTCAGCTTCTTAATTCCTCTACTGTCTCCAAGCAGTCCCTCAGCACTCTGTCAACACTCTGTGCCACTTGCTTAAAGCCAAAGCAGAGCAGCATCAGGTCTGCTGCATCCCCCTGCCCCTTAGTGAGGCAGCAGGTATGAAGCTCCACCACTAACGAGGAAAGCTGCAATCGCTGGCCAGGGACTTTCCTGACAAATAATAAGCGAAATGAAACCTTTGCCTGGAGTTTCACTTCAGGTCATTAACACCAGATGGTTACGAATTCAGCCCCAAGCGCCCCAGGCCAAGCTCATAATTACTTTTATACTTCATTCGGAGAAATACTAAACTTCTGGGCCTGTCCCTTGGCAGCAGTTAAGTGCACATGGCTCCCACTGAAGCTAGCACGTTAGCTCCCAGAGCCAGCCCTTAGTGCTTTTCTCATGCTGCTGTTGGTTTCTCAGTGTGCTGCTGGGACCCTGCCCGCCTGACAACTCTGCTGCTTGGATCCTGCCCACCTTAATTAATACTGAAGTGATGAATTAACAGTACCCTGTTAGCCGGTGCCAGACACAGGCGCGTATGCCCTCCTCTGTACAGGCTGCTCTTCCAAAATCTGCAAGGAGCTGTCAGTCAGAAGAAAAAAAGGCACGCTTCGAAAATGATGGCAGTTGCACAGGCGGGGAGCAAAGCCACAGCGAGCATGGTGGCTGGTCCGGCTCACGCACTGCGCCCGCGGGGAGGCCAGAAAGCTGCATCCCACTCCCTGCGATCCCCCCCCAGCACCTATCACAGCACTTGCTTTAGAAGCCCAGTACACTGCTGGCGTGAGCGCTTGTCTGCCAGCATAGGGAAGGCAAAGCGTCAGGCCATTCAAGCCTAAAACACCAAATACAGGGGTAAAAAATCCAGCCACAGCTGCTAAGCATTCACATGTTTCTCGCGGAAAGTATTGCAGGTATATTATCTAGCACAGGGAAGGATGGCTAAATAAAAGTGGGCCTGTAAGGAATTAAGCTGATTTCCAAAAAGTGTGGAAGAATGGAATCTCCTGCTACCCCCAGTGCCACTGTGTGCATTTCCAGGACTTTCAAAATTGAAGTTACAGATTTAATACTTTATCATTTCAAGTACTTATATTTGAATGCTTTTTAAAAGTATTTTACTTAAAGTTCAGCTATTTAACTTAAGTACTTAGCTCTAGATACTGTGAATGGAATAACCTGGTGGTCTTTTACATTAATTTATTTTTAAGTGAGAAATTCCCCTGGGACAAGACCTGGACTCCCCAGGTCCCAATGAGCTTCGGAGTGCTGCTGACTGGCACATCCAGGGACACATTTTCCAAAGGTTCTTCATCACTTTGGGAAACAGCAATAAAAAAAATAGTATCAGTTATTTTAGCCCCATTATCTATGGGTGGATGATTGACACACTGCCATTGCCAGCAGACTTGGGTGCTGTGGGAAAGCCAGGGTTGTGTGAGAGCAGCCAGTGTCACCTTCCACCAGTGCAAAGCGGGGCAAGACACCAGGATGAGCTCGAGGTCCATTTTGGCAACTGGCTCAGCAAGGAAATCTGTCCTATAGCTAAATGGAGAAACCCAGCCGCCAAAACTATGACTTTTTTTTCCCCCACTGTATTACACAAAGAAAGAAAAGAGGCAAAGACGAGGAAGAAATGGCGACCCTGATGGTGCCAACCTAAGCAACTGGTGGGGAGAGGCGAGTGAAAGGCAGGAAGAGGAAGGAACAGGAAATGGCAATAAATGTTTGTAAAATTCACATTATTTGGTGGGCTCAGGACATGGGTTTGTTTTCATTTTGCCTTAGAGTGAAAATTCCTAACAATCAGGCAATTTTTAACACCTCTGTTACTTGCCCTCCTTTTCCAGATCCTCCCAAAAGTGGATTTTGACATAACCTTTGCCTGTTTAGCTACATCACCACAAGGTTAACAACATACACATCAAGACCCCCCCAGGCTCTCAGCACAGGATTTACCCAAAGGCATGCCAAAAAGCAGTTAGGGAAGGCAGGCGAACAGGGCTTCATTTATTTATTTATTTAAGTGGAAAATAAAACAGAGGAGCTGGAAATGAAATCCGGCCAGCTAAAAGCCAAGCCAGCATGTTAAGTTTCACTCCCAAGCCCCCTAATAAATGTCCTTTCTTTTACAGCTCTGCTAAATGATGTGCTATGCACTGCAGGGCTTGCTAGGAGGTATCTGCGCTGCGGCCAGCTGCTCTCGTTTCTGAGAATTAGGTAACATCATCCAGTCCAAACAGTAGGGCTTTAATTTAGTCACGAAATTTTTATACTATAAAAAGATTAAAGAAGGGTCCCCCCCCAGCCCCTGGGTTGCACGGCTAACTCTTTCCAGGTGACTTTGTTTTCCCGTCGCCTTTGACTGAGCTGTGTTTCATTTCCAGGGTTTGGGGCCCGATCCTGCAGTCCTGGCAGATGCCTGCCCCCTGGCTGGGTAAGGCCTGTTTTTTTGTTAAAGCAGGCTGGATTGGGCCACTCACATTCAGGCAGCAGCCTGGGTGGCCTGGGGCCTTGATGCTGCTTTCGGGAAAGGACGAAGTGATGCCCAGAGCTCACGGAAAACCCTCGTGCACCCAGCCCCGCTGCAGGAGGACACCCCTTTTAGCCAGGGTTTCACGAGCCTTAACGCTGGCTTTGGCGCACCAGGCCCAGTCCAGCACTGGGTTTGGGGGATGGCGTGGGTTTTTTTTCCAGAGCCTCCACTGGCTTTGGTGAACCTCAACTTTCAGAGAACACAAGCAACATTTGCCAATGTATGTGAATTAACCCAGCCTGTCAACATCCACACATATTCACGTCCAAGAGTTTGTTGCTAGTCCTGGCATACTGTAAAGCATACCTGATAGTCCAAACCAAGATAAGGCCACCAAGAGCTAAACCTGTGTTAGCAACCACCCGGCAACAGTGGGTGCATGCTCCCTTCCCACCACAGTCTGAGCCTGGTCTAACACGTGAGCCAGACCTGGCCTGTCCATACTGCCAGATCTGATATCTCAACCTGCTCCACTTTCCCCAATTGTTTTGCTTTTATCATGAAAAATGGCCTTTTGGGTGATTACAGCCAGGTCTTACGCTAAAATTTTTTCCAGCTAAGCTGCAAAACATGGTGGATAAAGGCAACTCCTATGTGCAAAAGGCCTTTTCCTCTGGTACAGCTGGTGCCGTGTTGAGAACCGATGTGTCTACACTGCTGGGGGAATTGGTAGGCTACACATCGCCTCGGAAACTTTCCTGATATAAATACCCTGGCAAAGCCTTTGCGCTGCGTACTATTCATGTGTAAGCATTTAGGAGCTAAACTGCAGGCATTTTTTTGTTCGTGTTCGCCGATGTTCCCATAGCTCTTTCGTACTTCAAGCATGACAGATTGAAATGACTCCTTCTCTACAGAGGAGTTCTCTGGGCTTTACTAATCCCTAAAAAATCATTTATGCTTGCCACCTATATGCTCTGAAGAACCATAAACTTGTGCCAATGTGTTTTCAGTCTTTTGCCAGTGAGAAGTCCAGTCGTCTAAATACCCATTCAGATTCATTCATCTCACATCCATTCACTCCTGACAAGTCTAAACCAGACAGTCAAGGAGACGTAACAAGCAGAGGGGTTACCATTTCCTTCCCACTGGTGAGAGATGAGGGGAGGTCTGACAAATACGTTTATAAACACATAGAAAGGCACAGCATTTGTGTTTTCTGACATTTCAAATTAATCTGTGTAAGATCCCAACAATTCTTGAAATACCAGGGCTGAGAACAGGCCGCACATCACGCTCATGGTCGCAGAGAGAGCCACGCTGAGCTGTGTGCAGCAGCTAATTGCATGCCAAGAGCCATGGCTGAACAAGCGAGGCACAGTCTCTGCAGCTGACACGGCAGGACCGAATCCCAACTCGGAGAACAAACGAATTCTTCAGTAAGCATGGTCAGCAACTCCTTTTGCAGTGGCAGCAAGGGGCTCTGTGCATGGCTCACCACACGCCTCCGTATGGGAAAGGCTCACATTGTACATTTGCCACTGCTCAAGGCGTGCTGCCACCCTCCCACCCCGTTCTAAAATTTCTGGGTTAATAATTAAATCCTGAGATAACTGCAAGGTCAGTTTCACTTTGATCTCTGAGTACTTCTTATCAAAACTGCAATATTTATCTTTTTGCAAGCCTACCAAGTAATCACAAAGAGGAGCAAAATGCCACAGGCAAAGCTGATATGAGACACTTCCACTTATCTCTATCAAATTGCTTCTCTATTTTTATTTAATCCCCGTCCAAAAATGCTTATTGCCAGAGAACCACGTGTATAGAGATTATCAAAAGAAAAAATATAAAAATGCAGTAGGAAATGCACACAACCACTGTATTCTTTCTCAAGGAACAGCACTATTAGGTGGGGGCCCCAGAAGAGCAAGCTGCAGAAGCACTGTAAGCAAGCAGTACTTCATCATCTGCCTGCCCCTCACCTGGTTATCATGGTAATCTGGGAGGAGAACCCCCACAATGCATTTGAAATATCAGCGTTTTTGTATAAGATCTCAAAATCTCCAAGCTCTTCTGGCTCCTGATAAGTGATTTGGGAGGTTTGGGGCTTGTAGTAGTTCTAACACCTCATGCAGCACAGGCCAGACAGCACAGCAATACACAGACACTCAACCTGGACCCTGAGGCTGTGAGACGGAAGGCAGGGACAATTCAAGACCTGTGTGGAAGGGAGATGGAGGAAACCACATCTCCATCCTGAAGCATATGCCTTCAGATTCTAAGCTCTGGTGTCTAATATCAAAGCAAGTTTTTCGTAGCAAGGCAATAGCTTTTCAAAGTAACCTTATTCTAGAGTGAGATCCAAGATTTATGGGTGGTAGGACAATTTGCATCAGCAGAAGGACTCATAATGTTAAATGCACCAGCCAGCACAGGAACTTCTCAGCTGTGAAAGACACTGCATCGCATGTAGATGTCTCTGGAATCCTAAAAGCAGACCCTGCAAAAATGCAAAGCTATAATAACCAGGAGCAAAATGTAAATAGATAGCTTATATCCTGTGTAACTATATAAAACCTGTTCTGTACAAATGTTCATTTCTATATACAGAGCAAACACCAGATTCAAGGACAAGCGAGGATAACGTGTTCAAATTACTTCCCAAGGAAATGAATAAGGAAATTCTTTTCATGTCAGTACTGGTCTTACGTATGTGTTTGGTTTCTTTGAAGGAGAGACCCTTACAAAACTCCCCATGGCTTTTCTACAGTACCGAGACAGACCGTATGCCATTTAACTCTGCCATTACCTGTTACTGCATGTGAAACTGGAAAAGAAGTTCTCAGCCTCCTGAGTCAAAGAGCAACTCTTCTGCTCATTCCAGTCGTAATCACGACCCATCAGAACCGCTGCCAAGGCTGCCAGTTTGCCTGCGCATACTGAAATCTCCACAGCTGCACACAAGTCTCCCTCTCTCCCGCTCTCAGGAATGGAGCAGGCAATTATGGGAATCACTGGGATACCCGAAACTGAGATAAGCCCTGCAGCATCCTGACATCTGGACTCTACCAATGGGTAACAGCAATGCCATAAATTTAATTACATGCCATGTGAAAAGTGCTTCCTTTCATCTATTTTAAAGTGCTGCTAGCAGTAGCTGCTAGGATGTTTCTTGTTTTAGGGTGATAGCAAGTAGCCTGTTCCCTGCTCACATTATCCACCATGCATGCTTGGTTTTCAATGCTGAAAACTCTGCTAGTCCCTCCTAACACAGAGATCCATCTTCATTCCCTATTCTCAACTCCTACTTTGAGATACCCTTTTTGTGAGGGCCTGCCTGGGGCTGCATTCAATTTCGGAGATGTGAGGGGAACATTCCTATACAGAGCAGCACAACAGCAGACACTTTGTGTTCCATTGTATAGGCACACACACCTTAGAAATATTACGTGACACTAGAACTGGCATTAGTGCTAGAAGCAAAATCTAGAGTTGTACAGTTTGGAAGAGTCAGTTACAGTGGAAAACAAGAGCAGGGCTTTCATCTCCGCCAAGGCTACTTGAATGAGAAAGATGGAAGGAGGTCATTGGAAGACAGAACCATCAGCCTCAGAAAAATGGTATTGGTCCACAGGCACTCACCAAACTTGGACTTTTAAATCAATTCTATAAAATTTCCAGATTGCCTTCAAAACCCTCCCTTCTGTATCTTCAGCCACAGCTCTATCTTGGTTTCTCAATGTGAAAAGGCAGTCACTTCAGGATAGTTGTCCAGGGCCAGTTTGCTCTGGCCCCCTTTATCTGACAGCTATGGATATTCTCTATCCTTGACTCTCTTTGCTGTTGTGCAGGAAACACATGCTTCCTAGCTACAAGCCAGAGGGATTTTGTCCGCAATATCTATTTTTTTTTAAATACCACAATTCATGCAATGATGTGAGAAATTCATATATTTTTAAAGTGCCTTTCCAAACTCTTTTTTAGGGGAAAGAGGTTTTTTGCAAAAGCAAATAGCAGGTTTAAATGCCCATTAAAGAAGAATTGCTCATCAGAAACCTCGTGTTCCCTGGAGGCCTGCTTTGCAGCTCCTCAGTGCAGGAGGCCACCCCGCGAGAAATTACTCGAAGGCAGTGTGCACCTCATGCCTGTGTCACAGCAGAGCAAGCCTCAGGAATAAACTGAATAGCTCACGCTTGTTTGTGCATTTGCTGAAGGTCTGGGGCTGTTTTCTTTCCCTGCGGCTTGCCCTGTTACCCTGTAATTAGGGCTGTAGTCGTATCTGCAGCATCTGAGAACCTCGCGATGACTCTGGTGAATGCAGTAGGTAGGAGGAGATTTAATGAGGTATTCTGGGCTTTCAGTTACGCCCATGCCACCCCTCGGAGGCCAGTCAATTGCTTTGGTGTAATTACAGGCAAGCTAGGTACTATTTTCTTTCCCTGTAATGCTCCCTCCCCGCAACCCTTTGCAATTTTTAACAGCATACTGCAGTATTCACCATTTACTGCCATAGGACACTGCCTGTCGGTACGTACACCAGCATCACTGTGAACAGGGAAGGCAATCCTTTCCCAGGATTTCTGCCTCTGTTCACAGCAGAGCTAAACACTCTACCTCAGAGTCGGTATCAGAATTTCCCTAAGGAAATTTCGCCCAGGACTTAAATGCAAAACTGCAAACTTCTTTGTCAGTCTGTTATTTGGCAATCCGTCTCACTCAAAACATACTGCCTCAGAAAATGGCACAGATAAAAATTCAGATTTCACATTGATAGCTGATCCAAGGCGGCAAGAGTCAGGGTAACAGTGCTGATTGGCTGCTTTGGTGGTCTTTTAGTACCTCCCCTTTCTATTTCGTCTACACCAAGTACAGAAGTGTTGACACAAAACTGTAGAAAACTTTCTGGATGGCACATCTGGAGTCAGTTTTCATTTGAAATAAGGCCCATCTCTGGAATGTGGTCCATCCAAATTGATAGATTAGCTGGACTAAATACATACTTTCATTCTTGTTACTAGAGTTATGGTGCGGCTTTCTTGTCTTTTGATTTATCTGTGATGCAGATTTGTCTTAAGACTACATAAGAAGTCCACAAAACAGCTGAAGGAGGTTAGTGCCTTACACTTTGTGGGCATTGTTAACTAAATAGCCAAGACACTGCTTTCTATTGTCATCAAGTCTGCTGTCCCCTCACTGCCTCCAAGAATTAGACAAAATTGTTTTTAAAAAAAAAAAAAAAAAAAAAAACAACACAAAATCTACACTGAATCTACCCATGTCCTGGCAGATCCTTTGCTCTGAAGGGATGATTCTCCAAGGAAGACCTTCCTGTTTTTAAGGATAAGGCGGTTCTCACAAGTGGCTTATAGGGGAACATTTTTGTGGCCTGTGGCAGGGTATTATTTTAGTAGCTAGTAATAAGCAATAAACTGCGGGCAGGAAAAGACTTCTATCTACCAGGGTTGGAATGCAAAAACAAACAATGTCTAAGTCAGGGGAGCATGAGGAGCATTGCTTCTACCCTTGTTTTGTTTTGTTTACTTCGCGTGCTGTCACATAGTAGCACAGGAGGAAGTGGAGCAGGAATACTTTGACAGAGGGATGAATGAAACTGCCTGGATAAAGGATCAGTAGTCCTCAACCAATGCCCCCATTCAGCCAATTGGAAACTGCAGAGAAGATCTAATCCAAAAGTATTATTAAATCCGTGGACAATCCAGTTAGTTTCTTGATGAGCACACTGGATCTTCCAGCACTTGTCCTAGCTAATTTGTCTGTTTGTTTCCTGACAGATTTATGATTGCTGATTTCTAGACATGCCTTTGTACAGTGATGACTTCGAAACTAAACCTTATTGCACAGAATGCTCCAAAACTCCTGAGTTCCACAACTCTCTGGTGCCACAGGCTGGAGATCGATCTCAACTTCATGTGAATCACAAGATGGAGGTGCAATTAACTCAGTACACAACCAACAGGACCATCTGTATACTCCTTCCTTTTACATTACAGTCCATGTATTTATGGCCTTTTTTTCTTATTCAACATTAAAAATGCATCACTGGGCAAATTGGGAACACCAGAGGTTTCACTGGCTGCATACAACACCTAGAAAGGCAGAACAGGAAGGTTCTTCATGTTCAGGGGAAGAAAAGCCTTTTTTTCAGGAATTCTGCACACAAAGTTCCAGTATGCAAGGCTAAAAAGCACAGTAGACAATTCAGACTGTCTTCCTACAGCAGAGGACTTCCACGCACGTGCTTCTGTTGGAATGGAAGGATACGTCTCAGAAGGACATGCTACCCTCAGTTGTGTTAGTGCCTAATCCACCACAACCCTTTGTACATTTTAATGGCAATAACTCCATTCATTTCCAGAAAATGCTCTTTCCATAGTTGAAGATATAAATTAGGCTGATAAAGAAACATATGGTTTATAGCTTTATGCCTCATCTATAAACAGCTATTACTTCTAAACCGTAAGCAATTCACAGTCAACTTTTCAATTTCTTTTGTGACTTTTTTATTTTGAAGAATGAAGAATATATAGGACAGGAGCCCATTCTACCAATTCATAAAGTGGTACTTTCCTTCCCCTAAGGAGAGAAGGAAACATTCTCCAAAACAGAGCAAAAAACTCTGCCAGAATGCAGAGCCCAGGTCAGGCGATCAAGCCTGTAAGTCATTGCAAAATGTATTGTTTTACTGCTGTTTTGCAATAGACACTTCTTATTTGATTCGGGAATTGTATATACTTTGAGTATTGATTATAAGCACCATATCTGAAAAAGATAGCAAGAGATTAAAGCAAAACCATCCCATGGAATTTATTTCACACATTAAAAAAAAAACCTACCAGACAGCTTCTTTCTGTGTCTGAATGACAAGCATGCTCATAACAGGAATATGCCCATGCCTCTTACCAGGCAAGAGCTCGTGGCTTTAAATTTATTCCTTCAATGTCATACAATTTATACATAATGGGTATGGAGAATATAATTGTTACACATGTCAAGCCGTAGGGATTGCAGAGGGTGTACAGTTTTAGGCAGCAGGTCCGGAAGCTGAACCTTATGAGCCCTTGCATTGCTTTTGCTGAACTAGTCCTATTAATGGACTGGATCAATGTCACTGCAAATAGCAATGAAAACCAAAATACCTCCTGTTCTACAGCCTATCTTACATAAACAGCTGTCCAATGCATGAAGGAAAAAACAGACAAATGTCTCAATAATGCTGCCTATCATGCAAACCCTACAGATTTCAAATGCTCAGACAAGGGCCAAGAAATGCATTACTGGCACAGCCTAAAAGTCTATATCCTGCCCTCAATTTTCACTGACATCAATGGGAATTTCTGCACTTGAGGACAACTCTCAATATTACTGAAGGCAATAGTTGGTCTCCTATTTATTTCCAAAGCAGTGATCTTCAGGTAAAACTGGATGGAACATCTTAGCCATCACAGCTAACATCTTGTCAATAAACTTCAGCCTTCAGACATCTGTGTGAACTACAGATCAGGTAAGCATGCAAATGCTTCTATTCTACCATAGTCCTGAATCCTGGATTCATCCAGGAACCTGTCAGCCACAGATTCACTTTGGGCATAGTAGAACAGTCAACAAGAAATTTGCATAAATCCTTTGGCAAGGTATTTCTTCACTGAGTATATAAATGCTCTTCTCTTCTAGGGTTAGCAGAAGTCTTTATTATCAAAACTGATAGTGTAGCAATTAAACAGCTAGTTAGCAAAATGCTTAAGATGATAGAAAATGAATACAAAACTGCAGGTCAGAAATGTTGCCTCCAGGAAATTAAAAACACATTTCTTGGCAAACAGCTAAGATTATAATATTGTTCCTTTATCTCAATGCACATGTTACCTCCTGTAGCCATCTCTGGATGTTCATGAGCAACAGGAAGTCATCCTCACACGCTAATTTTAACAGAACCAGCAAACTGATAATTACTCTTTTTTTTTTGCTTTGCAGAGCGGTGTGGAGAAGGCTTGTTTCTGCCTATTGCACTTCTGCCTCACACCAGTACTTCTACTAGTCCTTTTTTCCATAAGTTGCATGGGGTTTAACTAATTTGACAAAGGAACCAAACAGGGAAAAGCCGACTCAGTACACCCATGCAGCTTCCGCACAACTGGAAACCAGCGCACTGGTGGAGGACCACTTCATAGTGACCCCAGCACATGTTGGAAAGAACCATCCCTGCTCCTCCAAGGTGTCCCCTCAGAGCTAAACCAGAGGCATGTGTCATTTTATTGCTACACACCAAGATCATAAAAAT